>NC_062524.1:14413474-14448474 GCF_022655615.1 Tachysurus fulvidraco | reverse complement strand
CGATCCCTCCACTGGCTTCCGGTAGCTGCATGCATCAGATTCAACACACTGATGCTGGCCTACAAAGCCAAAAATGGACCAGCTCCCTCTTACCCAAAAGCCCTCATCATTCCTCGCACTGCACCCCACACCCTCCGATCTACCAGCACTGCTCGACTGGTTCCACCATCTCTCAGGGTAAGAGGCAAGTATACTACAAGACTCTTCTCTGTTCTGGCACCAAGGTGGTGGAATGAACTTCCCCTAGAGGTCCGGACAGCTGAGTCACTGGCTATTTTCAAGCGGCGATTGAAGACCTACTTATTCAGGAAACACTTAAACTAGCACTTCTTTTCCTATCTTTTGCATTTAAAAAAAACAACAACAAAAAACACAACCTTTGACATATTTCATTGTAACTTTGAACAAATGTTTTAAACTCATGGTGTCTTAAGTATGTAACCTAGTGAGCCAGCATTAATTCAGTGTTAGAGATTTAAGCACTTATGTATGTCGCTCTGGATAAGGGCGTCTGCCAAATGCTGTAAATGTAAATGTAAATGTAATATACTGTACCAATTCAAATATCAGTCAACCAAAAGCTAGAAAAGGGATCATTAGAACAGAGTCTGTATGTTCAGAGTGTTTGGAATGAGCCTTAAAAATGGCCTCTGGTTTTGTGAAAACTCTAAATGATGGGTTTGTCACACAGCAGGAGGAGGAGAAGTGAGTTAGAGTGATGTGAGACAAAGATGGCACACAGAGAATTTGTGTAAGGTGGCAGAGAGAAAGAGAACCTGCTGGGTAAAACGCATGCTGCTCTCACTGACACGGACAGGAATGTGTGTGTGTGTGTGTGTGTGTGTGTGTGTGTGTGTGTGTGTGTGTGTGTGTGTGTGTGTGTGTGTGTGTGTGTGTGTGTGTGTGTGTGTGTGTGTGTGTGTTTCCTGTGCAGAGTGTGTTGCTCTCACCTTCTTGCCGGCTCAATCAGAACACAGCTGGAGAAAATCAATACTACAACAGACTGCTCTCTCCGTCTGTATCTCACACACACACACGCACACACACACACACACACACACACACACACACACACACACACACACACACACACACACACACACACACACACACACACAGAGACTGGGGTGACACATCTGAACCAGTTTTAAAATAATCAACATTGTTACAGTCTGCAGGTTAATGCAAGGACTTGAGCTGTCTAATAGCAGAAGTCTAGATCTCAGACCTGCACAACAAAATACCATACATAAAGTCTTTCAGTCAGGATTTTCGCCTCGTCGCCCCTTACGAAACAAAAATATATTGCAATATACTACAATTTATATTGCAATACATTAGAAAATACATTTCAATGTATCAGAAACTTCCTCATATATTTGAAAATATATAGCAATATATGGATGGACAACCTCATATATTAAAATACATTGATATACAAACAAAACTGTATTACATTATTGCATGTTTTTTGTTTATTGAAACAAAGTATTTTTTTATGAGTTAAGCAAGCTCATGCATAGGTTTACAGAGAGGTTGATTAACAATAGTCCAAATCAAATTTTGCATGACATTCATTATATTTTACATTATATAGACATATGGATGGACCATATAAGGCTTTGTATTGATTCATATATTGTAAAATGGAGATAAGAGTATTATAAATTAAATTATCAATAGCAGAGGCAATTACAACATTTTTTTTGAGTCCACTTTTTATTCCTCCACATGACATTTCATCATCATCATGACATTTCAGTCCTATACACTGCGACGTGGAGGTATACATGCATAAAGGTTGGCATAATGTGGCAGATCAACTAACATACATTTCCTGTTGAATTGCATCACATCAAAAACCTTTTTCCTGCCCTGTAACACTCTTTTCAAGCCAACTACATTTTCTAAATTTAGCACTGAACTGTGTGATTTGTTATACTGTCTTTCAACAGAAAACATTTTCTCATCAAGTCTCTCTACCACAATAACATAATAATAATAATACACAGTGATTATGTGTACATTATCCAAGAAAACAGTGAAGCTGTTACTTCTCATTACTCTAGTGAACTGCTCTGAGTAATACAGTTCTCCTTTGACGAAAGTTCTACTGAATATTTTCACAATTGTATCCGTGGTGACTGAAAGTTTCTCTCTCATAGCCAGTATCTCTTCGTTAGTAAGTCGGTACCACTTTGCTGCTTGTACGATCCGTTATGCGCATGCACAGATGATAATCCTGTTTATGACACTGCACGATCAAACGCTTGCGCACCTTTGCACCTTGCGCGAACATATTGCACATGCGCATAACCGTTCGGAGTCTGTGAGCACGTGCCTCAGCAGTGAGATGAGAAAAGGAAAAAAAAGATGAAGTTTGTGCTAGTGAGCTGGTCAAAGGGGAAGGATAAAGATGCTCTCAGTATAGTCCCCGTAAATTGGATCGTACAATTCGATCCTGAAAACTCTAAAAAGGAAATCTTATCAAGTGCCGCAGCATCGGTGGCAAGAGGCCTATTAATGGGTGGACGGTTGAAACAGCACACATTTTGCAGTTGTCAGGCAAGTACAGTGTTTTTTCATATTTTTTTTTACTTGGTTAGTCATGCAACAGTATTGATAGCAATTATCCTGTTGAGGTTTTTGCATTATTGGCCAAGTAAAGTTCGCTGTAGGCTATTAGCTTCGGGACAGTGACGAGCTAGCTAACGGCCGTCACGATCGAGTCACGCTTCATTTGAACTTTTAGCTAGCTTAAGGGCCATTAGTCACATGAGTATGAATTTTTATTTAGAAGTGAAACATTAAATAAACACTTACTTTAAAAGTCCTAAATTGAAGATTTTCAGCTAAGATTTGGGTTAATAAGAATACATAACTGTCAATATTGTCAGCCAATAACATTGTACAGTGAAAATCAGTTTAGCGGCTGTAAATGGCAGCAAAATTTACAATGTGTTAAAATGAACAGACTAAACTTATAAAAAAGCAGGGGGAAAACAATACAAAAAACTGTAAAAACAGCACAAAATGTGACAGTAAAATACAGTATTTGATAACGTAAGCCACATAGTTTTGTTTCTAGGCATTAAATTCTGTCTTGCTACTATTTCTTACTAACAGAAAAGGAGTCTACACTTAAGACTGCTGAGCAGAAACTCTTGCAAGAGGACCTACCAAAAAGCAAGAAGAGAAAGAGGGTACCCAACAAACTTTACCTTGACACACAGGAGGTAGAACAAGTTGCAAAAAAGGTAATAGGGTTTTTTCATGACAGCTATTTTGATAATATATTTTTACATTTCTGTCTGTATGTATTTGTACATTTCTGACAGTGGTTAGCACTGTCACTTCACAGCAAGAGCCCAGCAAGCAATTTTGTGTTTAAAAGATGTCTAATAGCCATCCAAACGTCTAGGCTAAAATGAGGCAAAATTTGGGCTGTCAGTGAAAATTTAATAGACCAAATGAAACCACCTTGTAATCACTGTTGACTTTGCGTACATGATGGAATCATCTCGCAAGTTATTTTGGCAGAAGCGACATGTAACCAAATTCAAGGTTATTTTGCCTAGAAGTGTTGATCATTGCCGGACTATATTGGGTCTATAGTTAACCTAGATGGTGAAATGATGGCTATTGGTTGCTGGGAGGGTTCTGGGATCAAACCCGCTGGCTGGCTGGGGCCTTTCTGTGTGGAGTTTGCTGTCTGGGTACTCTGGCTTCATCCCACAGGCAAAAGGTTGCATGCATGTTAGGTTAATTGGTGACTCTAAATTGCCCATAGGTGTTTGTGTGTCTGTATTTGTTAGAGCTGCTGGATTGTACAAGAACATTCCTGGTATCTTAAAAAAAAGGAACTAACCCATCTGCAGGGAGATGACAGCCTCTGGACCCCAAGAAGCTTACAGCTTTACTCAGTAAGACAATAAGAATTAATTTTTAATGGATTAATATATTTTGCAAAGTTATTGTAAATGGTAAAGGGTAACAAACACTTTAGGACTGAAATGTACGCAACTAATAGCGAAACAGATGGACGAATAAAAAGCTTTAACAGCTTTGATATTCTTTTAGATATAAAGCGATTTCTCTATCTAGTCAGAATACACCAAACATTTTTTAGACGAGCACATTATGTACATTATGTGTACATAAGCTTCAGATGGAACCATGGTGACATGCCTTTCGTTCTGTTTGTTCTCAGGTCACTGTCCCTTAAGCTGCTGCTTTTGAAATAAACCTCATTCAGTTACTGTGAACTATACTGATGTCTTATTCAATCTATTATATTTTAAAATATATGACAGACATTGCACATTAGATTATTTCATATTTACTATGTATTCAATGCATAATATGATAATTATATATAATATATTATTATATTAATATATTGCAATATATAACTTACATATATTATATATATATATATATATATATATATATATATATATATATATATTATTATTATTATTATTATTAGATAATATAATTTTATATATTACTATGTAAATTTCACAATATATGAAGACGCATGAAATATCTTGTCACGTAATATATTGAGAAATATATTTTGTTGCGTAAGGGCTAGCACAGAAGCAGCACTGGTTAAAGTGGTAAATGACCTGTGACTGGCCTCTGATCAGTGCTGTGTCTTGTTGGTGTTACTTGATCTTCCTAAATATAAAGTGTTGTTGAGTTAAAGGAAAGACCTCCTAAGTCCAGACCCTGCTCCAGCATGACAGTGTCCCTGTGCACAATGCAGCTCCATGACACACCTTCACTGGACCAACTGCAGTTTGTGGATCGTTCAAACCACTACATGGTTGATACCATTAAAACGACACTCCATCTGTCCATCACACACCAGGACAGAAAGGATACATACATAAAAGTCTGTTTATAGACTTCAGTTCAACACAATCATCCCTCAACACCTGACTGAGAACAATGGCTAGAATCACAAGACCTTGTAGAACCCACACACTCCTCACACACACTCTTCACCCCACACACTCCTCACACACTGAAAGATCAGATCACCTGTTAGCAGGGCTCTCAAGTGTGACACATTAATGTGACAGTCCCTCATGTCGGTCTTTTGTCACGCTCCCACCACACATTGTATTTGTCACACAGAAAAACTTACTATTTATCATATATTAAATATGCCACATAAATCAAATAAAAAAAGAGGCTACACAATAGCCAATCAGACAATAGCACTATTGTATCTGGGTAAGATTTAACGCAACAACCAATGAAAAAAAAGCAGATCCTGGAATTGTTCAGCATCATCCTCGTTCACCCACAGAGAAAACCACAGGAGCTGCGAGCATCACTTTGAGCACAGAGTAAGTCATGATCTCCTGTTGTAATGTTACAACAAATTCACTTGTTTGACACAAACAATGACATTTGACTGCTGTTAGAGACGTTTCCCAGATAATCAGCATAAGTTTTTCATGAATGTCTGTAACTTAGCCAACAGTTTTACAGCCTGTTCACTCACAAAACCTGCTCAGAACAAGTAGTCTAGGCCAGTGGTTCTCAAACTTGGGCCCCGAGATAGTGCCAAGGGGCCCCGTTTCACTGACAACACCTGCTCAGAACATGTAGTCTAGGCCATTGGTTCTCAAACTGGGGGCCCGGAGATGCCACTCTTGCCTGTATTCAAAACTTGACAGCCCTGTGTTAGACTCACCCTGTGTTAGACTAGCCCTGTGTTAGACTAGCCCTGTGTTAGACTCACCCTGTGATAGACTAGCCCTACAACTTCTGTTATTCAGATGCTAATGTGTTAGCATGATGATTAGTGTGAGTGATTAGCATGATTATTGTGAGGCCAATCTCTAAAGCTCAGACCACGTGTGTGATGGCAAATAATGCTAGCATATTTAAAAAAGGTGATTATATATAATGCTGTGTGTGTGTGTGTGTGTGTGTGTGTGTGTGTGTGTGTGTGTGTGTGTGTGTGTGTGTGTGTATACAGAGAAAGTACACAGAGGCTCTTAATGATACAACAGTGCCACCAAGTGACAGACACTTCTGAAAGACAGACAGGCAGACAGACAGACAGACACACACACACACACACACACACACACACACACACACACACACACACACACACACACACACACAATGTTGATGGATTGCCTGAGCAGAAACCTGGAGAGCCTACAATTAAACTGAGCTCCACTGGGGAATGAAACACACACGCACACACACACTCACACACACACACACACACACACACACACACACACACACACACACACACACACACACACACACGCACACAGGATCAGATGTGGGAGGTGAAAAATAAAACTGCTGCCAAAAAAGAGCAGAAGAAACAGCTGCGCTGGGGGAAATGTGAGAGAGAGACAGACAGAGAGAGACAGAGAGAGAACCTGCCATCTTTCAAAATTGTTTTTCCTCTTAAAATTCCAACAGTGTTTAGATGTGTTGTGTTGTGTTTAGATGTGTTGTGTTGTGTTTAGATGAGTTGTGTTTAGATGTGTTGTGTTGTGTTTAGTCTGAACCTTTTCTGTTCACATAAAGACTGTTTTTGTAACATCAGGACTGAAGCTATGAATTTCTCAGCATCTAGAAAAAACCTTATACTGAAGATTGGATCTAAAAATTCATTTATTTCTTGTAGTGTTTACGTGAGCCGAATGGTTTGTGATCCATTATGAGAGATATCAGAGAGAGTATCTCATCTCGCACATGTCCAGCTCTCCCATCTCTGTTCCAGCACGCAGTCCAGCACAGTGTGATGTTCCAGCAGAACACAGCGCAGTCCAGCACAGTGTGATGTTCCAGTAGAACACAGTGCAGTCCAGCACAGTGTGATGTTCCAGCAGAACACAGCACAGTCCAGCACAGTGTGATGTTTCAGCAATACACAGCGCAGTGTGATGTTCCAGTAGAACACAGCACAGTCCAGCACAGTGTGATGTTCCAGCAGAACACAGCGCAGTACAGCACAGTGTGATGTTCCAGCAGAACACAGCGCAGTCCAGCACAGTGTGATGTTCCAGCAGAACACAGTGCAGTCCAGCACAGTGTGATGTTCCAGCAGAACACAGCACAGTCCAGCACAGTGTGATGTTCCAGCAGAACACAGCGCAGTCCAGCACAGTGTGATGTTTCAGGAGAACACAGTCCTTTTCACTTCCACTTCAATAGACTTATTTAATATGTCATTACTTTATTATTGTTTTGCACACACCTGATACACACACCGAATACACACACCTGAAACACACACCGAATACACACACCTGATACACACACCTGTCGGTTGTTGTCCTTTATGGCTGTTGTGTGTGTTTGTGTTTCTCATCCTGTTGTGTCATTGCCCTTCCCTGGATTACTTTGTATTTGGATCCTCTGCCTCATCTTTCACCGCATGTTACACCTGAGTATTTGTTTTCACATTGCAGAATTGTAATTAGTTTAAAGCCTCAGTTGTGCAAAAGTATGACAACCTTTACTATGAATTTGTAAAGTACCATGTTGGTGATTTTTGAGGAAGAGAAGATTTGATTTGGTTTTGTTTCTTTCTCTGAGAGAGAGAGAGAGAGAGAGAGAGAGAGAGAGAGAGAGAGAGAGAGAGAGAGAGAGAGCATTGTTGTGTTACATAAAGTATCCAAATATGTGTTATTTGATCAAACTTGGGTTAGAGGTTAGGGTTAGAAGCTCGGGTTAGGGTTTAGGGGTTTAGGGGTTAGGGTTAGCTGGTTTTAGAGATCATGGTAAATGTTTAGGAGTTAGGGATAGAGGTTGGGGTTTAGGGGTTAGGGATAGAGGTCGGGGTTTAGTAGTTAGGGATAGAGGATGGGGTTTAGGAGTTAGGGATAGAGGATGGGGTTTAGGAGTTAGGGATAGAGGATGGGGTTTAGTAGTTAGGGATAGAGGATGGGGTTTAGGAGTTAGGGATAGAGGATGGGGTTTAGGAGTTAGGGATAGAGGATGGGGTTTAGGAGTTAGGGATAGAGGTTGGGGTTTAGGAGTTAGGGATAGAGGATGGGGTTTAGGAGTTAGGGATAGAGGATGGGGTTTAGGAGTTAGGGTTAGAGGTTGGGGTTTAGGAGTTAGGGATAGAGGATGGGGTTTAGGAGTTAGGGTTAGAGGTTGGGGTTTAGGAGTTAGGTATAGAGGTTGGGGTTTAGGAGTTAGGGATAGAGGATGGGGTTTAGGAGTTAGGGATAGAGGATGGGGTTTAGGAGTTAGGGATAGAGGTTGGGGTTTAGGAGTTAGGGATAGAGGATGGGGTTTAGTAGTTAGGGATAGAGGATGGGGTTTAGGAGTTAGGGTTAGAGGTTGGGGTTTAGGAGTTAGGGATAGAGGATGGGGTTTAGGAGTTAGGGTTAGAGGTTGGGGTTTAGGAGTTAGGTATAGAGGTTGGGGTTTAGGAGTTAGGGATAGAGGTTGGGGTTTAGGGGTTAGGGTTAGAGGTTGGGGTTTAGGTGTTTTGTGTTCTGCTTTTGCTAAAGTCAATATTATGAATGAGTGTATTTATACTTTGATAAAATCTTACCTTGTAAGTGTAAGTTATAATGATCATTTGTTTCCTGGTACTCAGGGGTAAGTTATGATGAAGATAAGGTCACAGTTAGATGACGAATCTGTAAAAGAGTCTGGCAGTACATCTGAGTGTTCAGAAGCTTTACAAGTAGGTCATTAAAGTAGGTCACCCTGTTTGAAAGCCCCTTGAATGTGGAGAAAAGAAAGGCCATAAGTTGATTTCTGAAGGTGTAAGCTATAATACATGTGTTATAACCTTAGAGAAGTATTTTGTGAAGAAGCTGACTTACCTTATGAGGAGCACTTGACTGATGTAGACTCTAATGATGAAGAATACTTTAGGTAATGCTCAGAGAATGCTTTCAAGCAAACACCTTCAGATAACTGATGAAGCACTGCCTAAAAACTTGTTTTTTAAAGTCTGAAACATCTTGGTAAAATGGCCTGCAGTCAGTTTAATGAAGTGCCAGTAAAACAGTGTAAAAACTTTTTCTGCATTATTAAACTGATAAAACAGGTATGACCTTACAATTACTGTTTCTGTCTTAGGTGGGAGATTCCCAGCAGGTCGTTAAATACAGCCCTATCGTCAAGTCTAAATATTAAGAGATTTGGAATTTGTCTTGTTTAGATAAATAATATGTTTTACTGTTTCCAGCATCACAGTAACACAAAAAAGAAATGTGGGTCCCTTTAAACCGTGTTATAACTGGTTATGACAAGACACATAAGACAGTGCAGGACAAAAGACAGTGCAAACAAAGTGAAGTGTGTGGAGTGAAGAGTGTGTGTGTGAGGGGTGTGTGGGGTGAAGAGTGTGTGTGAAGGGTGTGTAGGGTGAAGTGTGTGTGAGGTCCACAATGCTGTTGGCTTTGTGGATGCAGCATGTGGTGTAAGGTGTACATGATAGAGGGAAGAGAGACTCCAATGATCTTCTCAGCTGTCCTCACTATCCGCTGCAAGGTCTTGCGATCTGAAATGGTGCAGTTCCCAAGCCAGACAGTGATGCAGCTACACAGAACAATTACCTGAAGTGTGTTAAATGTGATGACATTATGGGGTTGCTGCAAGAACTTACTCCAAAAGGGACAGAACAGAGACACAAAGTAGATCGTTCAACATTATAACTCCATGGGACCAAACTATCTATGACATGTGGATGGTTACGATATGTTGAAGACATTTGGATTCTATATCAGGATGCATTGATGGTTTATCGAGACGCGTCCTGTGGATTATTTGTGGGTTGACTAACAATAATCCTGCTGTTATTGCAGACCTACAAGAAGAAAACGTGTCACATGATGCAATGCATTTAACACTGGACCTGTCAGGCAGAACAAAGCATACTGAATTAATATATTCAAGTTGTTGCCAAGTGAGATCTGTTTCTAACATCTCTAAGCTGGAAGTCATTTTACTGGAGTATTTCTAATCAGTTTTTATTGTGAAAATTTTTGTAGTCCTTTTGCGGTGGTGAAGGAGCTTATGGATGCTCGCGTTCCTCTTTCAGAGCTATTATTTGATCTACAAGCCGTGCTCATAGTTTAACAGGCCAGTTTATCTGTGCTGTCAGGAAGCTTTACTGAATTTTTTCTGCCTCTTTTAAAACCTCCAGATTTTTTCAAAATGTACTGCAGAAATTTGACATGTTTTAATCCACAGTAAGGACTATACATTTTTATGCATTCATAAACACATGAGTCGACTTTCTGCTGCTGCAGAAGAGGCCAGTAACAGTGTTAATGATGTAAACTGAGCTTAAAATAAGGTCTGATAGAACCTGTGATACCAAGATGAGAGAGGAAGCTGTGTGAAATCTCTGATTTAGGGGCTCAGGTAATAGAGGATACAGTCTCCATAGATGAAATTAATGATTTCTGTTAGGAAGATTTTGTTATTGCAAAAAAAAACAAAAAAAAAAACAGCTAGTTATGACGTCTTGGACAAAAAAACAAAAGATTTGGTTAGAAAAAGATGATTACGAAGGAAATTAAGTAAAAAAAAAGCACCAACTCCATCGAGACCAACTCCATTTCCTGCCTCTCAGACACACACTGATAAGGATAATGAAGTTACATGGGGTATGCGGTAGAAAGGAAATAAGTGCGGTAATAAGTTCACTGAAAATCTCAGAATGAACATTTTAAAGATCAAAGAAGTTGTTAAAGTTAGATTATTAGTAGTTAAGATGGAGCATGAATGAATAGACCATGTTTGTATTTGTTAATGTTTATGCTCCTAATGGCTCAGAGCGGCTGAACTTCACTGAACTAAAGAATGTTATTGTGATGAAAGTATGTGTCTTATACTGGGGAGACTGGAAGTGTACTAATGACTTTACTGTTGATAGAAATGGTGGCGAGCCTCGTAACCAGTCAAGTGTGGCATTGACAAATATTAATAAGGAATTTTAATTAATAGATGTCTAGAGAATAAGAAATGAAAAAGTAAAAATATTTGGATAAAAGTAGTTGACACTAGAGTTAGTGGTGCAAGATTAGACAGGTTTTATTTAGAAAAGCCATGGAACAGCAGGGGAATGATCACTATTATTACCTACTTATTACCTTCTCAGACCATTATATTGTCATTTTAGATGTCATTAAAATCAATTTATTTATTTTTTTTTATTTATTTTTTTTTTGTGAAAATTGTTATCCTTTCTGGAACGGAAAGAGTTTTCTTTTGACAGTCTTAGTCAATGGTGGGATGTGGGAAAGATTAGCATTAAAATGTTAAAGCTATTCATATCACTCATTTTTTATTGTTAAATCAACAATTAATGCTTTGCAAAGAGACATTAAGGTTCTGGAAAGAGAGATTTTTCATAACAATAAGTCATTAGGATGGACTAAAAAAGAAGAGACAAAAATTGAGTTCAGTCTTACAAGAACAAGCAAGTGGAGCCCTGGTGAGAACAAGATGCTGCTCCATCAGAGACATGGATGCTCCCAGTAACTTTTACTTTAATCTAGAAGGGAAAAGTGCCCAACAGAGAATGATCGATGTGTCGTCTTCGTCATGAGGATGGATCTATTATGAAGGATCTTACAGAAATGAGGAAGCTGGTAGGAGATTTCTATAAGCAGCTCTACTGTGCAGAGAGCTGTGACATGGACTGTGCTACTGATTTACTCACAGAGTTACTGATTTACTCACAGAGTTACTTCAGTTTGGGGAGGAATAAAAAGAACATACTTGTACAATATGATCACATTTTAAGAACTCTCAGTGCAACTATCCACAGGACAATCTTCTGGAACTAACTGATGGACTGCTGGTGGAATTTTATCAGCAGTTCTGGGACTTAAACTGACCGGATCTACACAGAGTTTTATCGGAATGTATTGAAAGTAAGACACTTCCTACAAGTTGTCATCGAGCAGTTCTGTCATCGCTCCCCAAAAAAGGAGACTTAGGACTCTTAAAAAACATTAGACCAGCATCATTGTTGTGCCTGATTTATAAAATGTTTTCAGAGTGTCTAGCTAATAGACTCAAGCACTGCCTAGGTCTGCTAATCCCACAGAAATTATATAATCTTTCTTTTTTTAAGAGATAATACATGAACTTAAACAGCATAAAAAGAATGCTTATCATTTTATCATTAGACCAAGAGAAAGCATTTGATCGTGTCGATACCTTTTTAATCTACTGAGGCATTTTGTGTTTGGTGATGTTTTTATTTCATATATTTGGTTACTGAACTCATTTACATTTACAGCATTTGGCAGACTCTCTTTCCCAGAGCAACGTACATAAGTGCTTAAGTCTCTATCATTGGATACCATAGATATCTATACACTAGATGTCGCATTGGGGTCTTAAAAATGCGTCAAAACCGCCGCCATCTTTGTACGGTGCTCCTTTACCTCAAATGTATGGACGATGCCGGACTTCTGTGCTGCGTTTGGTTGTTCAAACGAAAGAAATCTAAAAACTATACAGAGAGGGATTACATTATACAAGTGAGAATATGTGTTATGATATTGAATGTTAGTAAATTATATTTCTTGTTCCGTTGGTTTGTTTAAGTCCTTGGTTAACGACCGCAGTTAATCCATGCTAGTTACCCATTAGTTTTTGACAGTTAGGGAAACTGACAGTGTTTGTAGATTCCAAAGCTCTTAATAAGGACATTAAAAATTGACCCATGCTTTTTTGCTTAAAGGTGAAAAGAATTTTGCCATGAAAATAGCTTTTGATTGCTGACATGGTATTAAATAGAATAATCAGAATCTGAATCTGTCTGTAGATTCCCAAGTGATAAACAGAGACGTCAGTCATGGACAAGTTACAGGGACACTAAACATTTTTTTTTAAATGGTTAACTCAGCTGACAGTCCTGGAAGGATGTCACCAGTTAGCTTGGTAGTGTAACACACAAGTTCAAAGTCTCAAAGTCAAACTTTGTTTTGTTTTTTTGTTTTTTTGGTTTATGTGACTTTATTACATACTTATTTAATGTGGCAAAAGTATTGCAGGACAGGAATAAATATAAGATTAAACCGTCTTTGGCACCTTTACTTTCACATTATGTTCCTCTTGAATTTGTGATTTGCTTCCACATGCAAATTGCTTTGTGTATCATATTTAATCAACCAATACAATTTAAATGTTTAATTGATCATGCATAGTCACACCATTGTAGCAGTGTTGCATTCAGTAGGTGAGTAGTGATTATTCATTTAAAGATTACTCAAGTGGAAGAATGTAAGTAATAAACTTACACTTACTAGCACATGCATTATATTGTGAAAAAGTAGATTACCTTAATATCAAAACCTTAAATTTTCTCTGGACTCAATGATAAATACATGTCTGACCTTTGGAATGAACCAAAAAAAAAACTAGAAATCGAAATGTCTTTGTGTATTTCTTTTCTATTTTACATCAGTGTTTTAAATGTGATGTGTTCAGCTACATGAGACAGTGGAGGGATCGCAGCAGTGGAGTGGTGTTGAGAACTTTGGCAGGTTGAAAACAAGCCGGGCAGCTGCATTTTGGATCATTTGCAGAGGACGAATTGTGTTCATAGGTAGACCTGCCAGCAGTGCGTTTCAGTAATCAAGTCTTGAAATGACAAGAGACTGAACAAGTACCTGAGCAGCCTGTGTGGACAAAAATGGCCGAATCCGTCTAATGTTAAAGAGAAGAAACTGACATGAGAGAGTCACATTAGGAACATGAGAGGAAAAGGACACTTGATTGTCCATGGTTACCCCAAGGTTGTGAGCTGTGGCTGAAGGGGAGATTGCAACATGCCACTGTTGACTCTAAAATAATGCTCAAGTGACTCATAGCAGAAAGTTTAAAGACTGAATTTTCTTTTTGTAAGTTGACAAAAAATGTATTGCACGCAAACATGCTTTCATTCAGAAGCCAAGTTTACTGAACAAGAGAATAAAGGTCCCTCGCTCCCACGTCTATTGCAGTGGGGGAGGGAGGGCTTTTGATATTTAGGCATGTTTTAGGGACAGCTGTACCTAAGAAACAGGTCTGGGAGGCCCTTGTGGAGACAGTGCGTGCTCGGATGTCTGCTGCCCCAGTTATCCTACAGGTTAAGTGTCCTGGTCTGCAATAACCTGCTTTTGGTAGTTGGTAAACTTCTTCTGGAACGGTCAACATTGGCTGAAGGCTCCTATCTGCCCAGGCAGGAGGGTGGCAAGGGCTTGTTGACATCAGGTCATGAGTCAAGGCTTTCAGACTTTCAGACTCCTTTATGGAGAAGATGTCCTTGGAATAATGGCCACTACAGACACATCTTGATCCACATGTAGGAGAAGGCTGCCCCTTCTGTGGACAGCTTAAAGCAGTTATTTATGGCTAACTCCTCTTTTTTATCTGCTGGTGAAGTGGTGCCAAGCCTTCACAACTAAAATCTGTGGTCCAAAATACAAACACAGTAAGAAGGAGCCGTGTTCTATTGAAAGCTAAACTGGCAACATGGTTAGTAAGTACAAGTTAGCTGGTTTAAGGCAAACAGATGTAGTCTTGATGTTTAAAGACTTGATAAAATGTCATAGATAGAATTTGTTTTCTTTTATTCTTAGTTTTCTTAGTCTTGGTCAAATGTCATAGATCGAATTTGTTTTGTTTTGGACATTGAGACTTTTAAGTCTAGAAGGAACCATAAAGAAGTGCATTTGTGAAGTTGATCATGATGGTTCCTTAATATTTATGTGATTATTACACAAACAACAACAGACCCACATGTACAACAGCACGCCCACACGTACAACACACCCACTCCTCCTTTATTTATGAAGTATTATTTATCCATATCTACTTTTGTATTAAACATGTATTCATCACTTTTATAACTATTTAAATTTTGATTGATGAATACTTACGTTTTCTGTTAAATTAAAGAGATGTTTAAAGTAAAAAGCCCCCCCCCCCCTTCAGACATTCCCCATAAACAGAAAGGACACCAAAATGCTATGAATAAGAAGATGAAGGAAAGATGGATGCAGATGGAATCTGTCATTTATCGATGCACAAAGACGGAAGGATGGCCTTGAATAATAATGAACTGTTTAATTAATGCTAATGTGCTAATGTTAATGCTAATTTCTAATCAGCCGTCAATCAGTAGTTGACCTTGGCATGAAACGTTTTAAACCAGACAATCAGAAAGTTAGAAAACAGTTTTATCTTTTTCAATTTTGTTCAGCAACTGTTTGCATGTGTGAGCTTCTGGCACATGACAGCAGGCGCGTGTGTGTGTGGGTGGGTGTGAGTTTAGTTAAAGTAGTTTAAATGTGAAACATGTAAATGTGCCTGCAGCAGGACTCATGTGTGTTGGTTGGAGGGGTGTCACTTTTTCTTTATTTTATATCAATCTCAGCCAGATGCCACCCTGAGTTAATTGTGAACACACACACACACACACACACACACACACACACACACACACACACACACACACACACACACACACACCAACATACACACCCACACACCTCTGTTTAAAAATCAGCATATTATCTATAGATGTATCTTTCAGACTATACACGATCATATGGTTGTGTCTTTTATAAAGCAATGTGTCATATAGAAAGTTGGGCGTGTCTTATATACAGAAATGTGTGATATGGAAAAAATGGGCGTGTCTTATATACTGTAGAGAAATGTGTCATATGGAAATGTGGGCGTGTTTTTTATATAGCAAGGTGTTATATTTAAAAGTGGGCATGTCTTTTATTTAGTCAGGTGTTCCATACATGTGTTGTACGTGTGGGTGTGTTGTTGTAAATGTGGGTGTGTTGTACCAGTGGGTGTGTTGTACATCTGGGTGTGCTGCACATGTGAGTGTGTTGTTGTATGTGTGGGTGTGTTGTACGTGTGGATGTGTTATTGTTCTTGTGGGTGTGTTGTACATGTGGGTGTGTTGCTGTGCGTGTGGATCTGTTGTTGTATGTGTGGGTGTGTTATTGTTCTTTTGGGTGTGTTATACATGTGGGTGTGTTGTATGTGTGAGTGTGTTATTGTTCTTGTTGGTGTGTTGTACTTGTGGGTGTGTTGTACTTGTGGGTGTGTTGTACTTGTGGGTGTGTTGTACTTGTGGGTGTGTTGTACTTGTGGGTGTGTTGTACTTGTGGGTGTGTTGCACATGTGAGTGTGTTGCACATGTGAGTGTGTTGCACATGTGAGTGTGTTGTTGTACGTGTGGGTGTGTTGTACTTGTGGGTGTGTTGTACTTGTGGGTGTGTTGCACATGTGAGTGTGTTGTATTTGTGGGTGTGTTGGTCGTGTGGGTGTGTTAAACTTGTAGGTGTGTTGTACATATTTTTGTACATGTTGTTGAATGTGTTGTACATATTGTTGAATGTGTTGTTGTACATGTTGTTGAATGTGTGTTTACTGGTCTTACTCTCCCTGTTTTTCTTCCTCTCTTCCTTCCATTCCTTTCATTCTTTACCATGTGTTTTTTATGTGTGTCAGAAAGAAACAGAGAAAGAGAGATATAGAGAGGCAGAGGTACAAATGGTTTTAACACACACACACACACACACACACACACACACACACACACACACACACACACACACACACACACACACACACATTAATCTAGTGTGCATGTTAGTGTGAGTGAGAGATGGAAACTGTCACATGCCTTTGATTTATTGCTCTCTCTGATTGAGCATCACATTTTACAGAGTCTCTGTGATCTATTGCTTTTCCTGGTTGAGGAAATGGAGGAATGTTGTTATTCCTTGTTGTAACAGGGGCATGTGGTAGCTCAGTGATTAAGGTGTTGGACTACTGATTGGAAGGTTGTGAGTTCGAGTCTCATGGCCACCATACTGCTACTCATGGGCCCCTGAGTGAGGCCCTTAACCCTCTATTGCTCAACTCTATAAATGTAAGTCACTCTGGATAAGAGCATCTGCCAAATGACGTAAATGTTCCACAGCTTAGCGCTCAATAACTGATTATTTTCCTGATTGAGGATGGAGAGGCATAACTGAACTCCTTAGAGCTCAGTGATGGATTACTTTTCCTGGCTTACAGACGTTTTGCAGTTTTTCAGGCTCTGATCATTTCCCCGAGTGGCACTTCATTGCCATTTCGCCCATCTTTACAGCAGAGCTTTTGCTTGAGTGGTTTGTCGCTCTTCATCATCATCTACCTGCTGATAAAGCGGCGTTGCTACTTTCCTGGCACTTGGCTGTGTCCCTTTTAAGCTCTGCACAGCTAATCAGATTGGCACTCGGCTCTGTCGCCCTTCTGACTGAGTGATTAAATCTGGGCTCGGCTAACACTCCCCGGAGACACAGATGGCACACTGTGTGGTTCTGTTAGCAGTTTGGCAAACCCTCAATTCTGATATCAGAACTTTACACTACTTTACTGTCGCCAAATAGCTAATCAGCTAATTAGTGACTAGCATATGATTTTCATAAACCAGCTAAATCCTGATGCAAGACACAAAGACAATAAGACAATAAGAACTAATACCATGTAGGAAGTGGTGAAGGTGTTAGACTAATGATCTGAAGGTTGTGAGTTTAATTACCAGGTCCACCAGATGAACAATGATGGGATCTTCAGTTGTGTAAAAAATGAGATAAATGTGGGTCACTCTGGATAAAGGCATCTGCCAAAAATATCTATGTAAATTTCAGATAACGCTTGCTTCAATTCCATACAAGCATGTACTGCTCGCAATGCATTATGGATAAAACACTGCCACCTCCTTAATTATACATAACAAATCTAATCAGCACTAGCATTAGCTAGATATCCAGCTAAATGTTTCATCATTAATGATAAGATTTAACATGATAAGATTAGTGTTAGTTTACTGAACATTTGTACATCTTTGTGCCTACTGGGTTTTCAGTGTGCAGTAATACACAATGTATTGAGCAGATGGTGTGAGCTGTAGCCCGAGGGCCGAGTCAGCTCTGTGATCAACTGCTTTTGTCTGATGGAGAGAAATTGGTGGCTTTTGATTTTCTCCCCTGCAGGGCCTTGTCTCATCTTTAAACATGACTCCTGTCCTCCATTACAGCCAGCTTTAATACAAGAAGCTGCTCAGGACACAGCTCGTCTGAGGGTCCCTGTGGCGCTAATGCTAATGTTCTCCTCACTAATGCATGTGTGCATACACACACACACATATACACACACACACACACACACACACTAACAGACACACACAGACACATACATACAGTAATGTGACTTGCAGAATATAGTGTGTGTGTGTGTGTGTGTGTGTATGTGTGTGTGTGTGTGTGTGTGTGTGTGTGTGTGTGTGTGTGTGTGTGTGTGTGTGTGTGTGTGTGTGTGTGAGAGAGAGAGAGAGAGAGAGAGAGAGAGAGAGAGAGAGAGAGAGAGAGAATGGATATTTCTGAAAAAAAAGAAATGTGCATGGAAGAGAGAATAAAAGGAAAAATATAAAAGGATAAATTCATTCGAAGAAATGAGAGTGAAAAGAAAATAAGTAACTAGGTATAAGTAAAATAATGAGCTGTAAATAGGTGGAGAGAATGAGAGGGGAAATGGTAAAGGATGAGAGATGGAGCAAAAGAAAGGACACAAAAGTAAATTAGAATAACAAAGAATGTAACAAGAAAATAAAACAGAGAAATGATAGAGATGTGTGTGTGTGTGTGTGTGTGTGTGTGTGTGTGTGTGTGTGTGTGTGTGTGTGTGTGTGTGTGTGTGTGTTCCTTTACACCACTAGAACACACACACGCTCACACACGCTCACACACACGCTCACACACACATGCGCTCTCTCACACACACACACACACACACACACACACACACACACACACACACACACACACACACACACACACACACACACATTCTAAAAGAAGAACTCCAAGAATCTTTTTACAAGGTTAATTAAAAACATAATTATAATAAATATTTAACAAACAATTAAACTAATCATGTTCATAAGTAAGTGTGTGAGTGAATGAGAGTGTGTGTGTGCCCTGCGATGGGTTGGAACTCCGTCCAGGGTGTATCCTGCCTCGATGCCCGATGACGCCTGAGATAGGCACAGGCTCCCCGTGACCCTAGAAGTTCGGATAAGCGGTAGAAAATGAATGAATGAATGAATGAATGAATGAATGAATGTTAATAAGTATGTAATATTTTGAAATGTTTATTTAAATTAAGTTGCAGTGAGTGGATTTGTAAATGTAACAAGAAGTCTATAAGTAATAGTGACTTAAATCACTGTCTTGTAAACATTTATACACAATAAACACTTCAGCAGAAATAAATGTGTCTGTTTAGACCTTTAACAGGGATTGAGGTTGGACACATGTTTAGAGTTTTGTGTCATGCCATGTCGTTGTTTGTCATGCAATATCATTGTGTGCCATGAGCCATGTCATTGTGTGTAATGCCATGTCATTGTGTGTGAGCTTCAGTGGTCTAGGGTTAAAGTCTTTGCCTCTCAGTGTAGAGGTTGCTGGTTCAAATCCAGCTGCCCGGATTGCCCGTTGACACACACAAGGAATTTGGTTCCAGCTGTTTGTGACTCTCAAAAGTACAGACATAATTAACACTATGTTCATGGGCACAGAGTGTTTGGTGAACTGGGATGTCCGGATGTTGTCGGCTTACTGCTCTCACAAGTCGCTCAGGTTTGCAGACTGTGGGATGCTCTACATCCCAGTAAGCCTTCTTCTTTTAGTTATGCTGTCATTGCTAATCTTCATGAAGTTCCTGTCTGCAATTTACACATGATGTACTTTGTCCATCACCTGATTACACATTCAGATGTTCAAATTCAGTTTATTTGTACAGCGCTTTTAACAATTCACATTGTCTCAATGCAGCTTTACAGAAGTATAAAAACAGAAGAGAGGAAAAAAAGAAATAATAATAATAATAATAGTGATGATGATGATGATGATGATGACTATAATTTAAATTTTTTACAATTAAAAATGAAAATTAATTTAAAATACTTTATATCTATCAATATCCCTATGATTACAATCATACCTAATAATTCTCTCTCTCTCTCTTTCTGTCTCTGTCAAGCTATATATCTGAGTTCATAGTCTGATCGCCTCTTCTTCCAGACCTACTTAATCAATCCTGATGTTCTACCCCAGTTGGAGTCTCGTCGCCCGGTGGTATATACAGTATGCATAAATATAATAACTTAATATAGTAACTTTAAATTTATTAATTTTTTTTTTTGTTTCCATGCTTCTATAAAGCTGCTTTAAGACAATGTTAATTGTTAAAAGTGCTACACAAGTAAATTGAATTGAATTAAATCGATCTTTACACACTGATCATACATTTGGAGTTGCAGTGGTTCACTGACTTGTAAAGGATGTTTTCCTTTCCTGAAGGGGATTGTGGGCTACAGGAAACATCCTCAGCCTGTACTGGGCAGAGGAGATGGGATTTTGCTTTGTTTTGTACAAAGAACAGAAACCCAGAAGGAGCCACAGTTATTTATTCTAATCTTACAATTTTTTTTTATTTGGGTGTATGCCAGCAATTGCAACTGGATCCTGGACTTCCATACTGGGAGACCTCAGTTAGTACAGATTGGAAACAGCATCTCCAGCACCACCACACTGAACACTGGATCCCCTCAGTTCTGTGTGCTCAGTCCACTGCTGTTCACTCTGCTGACACGTCTGTGCAGCAATGCACAGATTGAACCATATTATCAAGTTCACTGATGACACGACTGTGTTGGGTCTCATTAGCAAGAATAATGAGTAAGCATACAGGGAGGAGGTGCAACAGCTAACTGTAGAGCCAACAACCTGTCTCTGAATGTTGATAAAACTAAAGAGATGGTTATTGACTTCAGGAGAGCACAGAGCGACCACTCTCCACTGAACATCGAAGGATCATCTGTAAAGATCATCAGGAATACCAAATTTTTTGGTGTTCATCTGGTAGAGAACTTAACCTGGTCACTCAACACCAGCTCCATCACCAAGAAAGCCCAGCAGTGTCTCTACTTCTTACGAAGGCCTCCCCCCATCCTGACTACTTTTTACAGAGGGACCATTGAGAGCACACTCTTTACCCCACACACCCCTCACACACACTCTTCACCCCACACGCCCCTCACACACAAAAAGAGTTTATATTAGAGAAGTTAATGGTCCTAATTGAAATATCAGCTGAGAAAGTGCAGATATTGTCTAATCTAAAGGGCCTGGTCATTTAAAGAGCAGCACAATGATTAAAAGCAGCGTTTTGTTTTTTTTATAAGTTTGAGGAGCAAATGAGGAGGATGCAGTGAGAACAGTAAGAGTGATTAGATCTAAGTTCAGAGTCCTATAGCTCCAGCAATGACTCACAGAGAGCAATAACTCTCTCTCTCTCTCTCTCTCTCTCTCTCTCTCTCTCTCTCTCTCTCTCTCTCTCTCTCTCTCTCTCTCTCTCTCTCTCTCTCTGTTGTTCGCTCTTTCTGAAATTTTTGACAGTGACAGCTCACCTCTCCATAATCCTCTGTAGAAAGGTTAATTGGTCAGCACAAAGCCCCTGTGTGTGTGTGTGTGTGTGTGTGTGTGTGTGTGTGTGTGTGTGTGTGTGTGTGTGTGTGTGTGTGTGTGTGTGTGTGTGTGTGTGTGTGTGTGTGTGTGTTTTACTGTAAGGTCATATTCAGCTTCATCTCAGCTAGATGACATCAGCACAAACCTGGTGTGAATTACCAACTCACCTGACTACATCCCTGTCATGTCTTCAGGCTGTGGGCCAGCAGGTCTGAGTGTGAGTGGGAATCCATCACAGTTACACACACAAATAATAGCTGACATAAAGAATTAAATAGTTTTAAATTAAAAAGATTTAAGAGATTTTGCTGAAAAAGCATAAAATGGGAGGTTTGTGTTGTGTCAGGAAGATCATCCAGTGTTAAAACCATCAGAATGTGTGGATTCAATGTTCTGCTGTTGAAACAGGGAACTGCTAAAGGGCAAGAACAGCATTTGCTGAAACATTCTCAGAGTGAGGAAAGAAAGGAAAGGAAAGGAAAGGAAAGGAAAGGAAAGGAAAGGAAAGGAAAGGAAAGGAAAGGAAAGGAAAGGAAAGGAAAGTGTGGCTCTTTATAGGAAAAGTAATTCCATCTTTACTGTTTATAATTTTCAAAATTTTCAAATTATGTGTGATTTCACTTGTTCACCATATGTGTATATTAGTTTCTCTAGTATTAGTAGTTTCTCTACAAATACAAAGATTACAATATTATCTCTGAGCTGCTAGTGTTTATTAGTCTGTTGTCTGTCAGCTGGGATTTTGTCTCTCAGAATTATTTTGTTTGTGTAGTAGGGATGTGTAGTCAGATGAGACGAGGAGGCTCTGAAGACTGAAAGCATTCCTGAACAATTTTATCTTCCTGAAAGCGTATCCACATGAATGCATGACCCAAGGTTTCCTCAGAACATTACCAGAGCATCCCAGTGCCTCTGCTAGCTGCCTTCTTCCCATCAACATGATTCATCAGTCCAGTCCATTGCTCCGTGGTGCAGTTCTGTGTGGTGTACAAGAGTCAGCATGGTCACTGTGATATACATCCAGCTGTGATGCTCTGTGTGATCTGTCACCTTTCTATCAGAGCCAGCAGTCACATTTTTTAGCAATTTATGTGGACAATTAGACTTTGTTTGTATTAGACTTTGAAGGAGAAAATAAGGCCCATAATTGGCTGCTTGTTGTGTGTTGACACGGATCAGCTTTAGTGTGTATTTTGGATTCAATAAATCTTTCACAATAATCCAGCAGAGTCAAAACAATCATTTCAGAGCAGCAGCTGAATGTCAAATCAACAAACCATCAGATTAGAGGCAGACGCTGAAGGTGTGTGTGTGTGTGTGTGTGTGTGTGTGTGTGTGTGTGTGTGTGTGTGTGTGTGTGTGTGTGTGTGTGTGTGAGAGAGAGAGAGAGAGAGAGAGAGAGAGAGAGAGAGAGAGAGAGAGAGAGAGAGAGAGAGAGAGACTCTCATCTGGGTGGCAACCCACCTGCTGAGCTTTTCTCTGTCCAGAAGAAGTGTAAAATAAGAGCATAATAAAATGGGAAAATCTGGGAGGGGTCAATGTTATCAACTCAGATGTGCTGTAGATCATCTCAGAAAATGGAATTATCCCCCAAAGGAAGGGAAGATATGAGCCATCCAATCAGCAGAGGCAAGATGAGAGAAGGATGGGGAGGAGGGATTGAGCTATGAGGGGATGTGTGGAGAGAATGAGAGAAGGTTCTAAATCAGGATGAATTTCACAGAGCTGTCTGAAAGCCGGCAGAATTTTTTATTTAAGTAATCAGACACTGAGACACACATCACTATTACTGCTAAAACACACAGGAAAGGAGGGCGAGAGGGGGGGGGGTATTAAAAGTGTAAATGTGAAGCTATGATATTTGTAGTAAGTGATGTTGAATCTAGACTGTGTTCAGATTATAAGTCCGTTGACTCGTGTATTAGGGAATTTACCCTGAAATTTAGTACCATTTTATTGAAGTGTGGAACGAAGGGATTGAAAAAGAAACTGGATAAAAAACTCAAAGAAAGCAATAAAGAAAAGAAAAGCTTCACACCATGTCCCCTAATGACCGTGTGCTTTCACTGTGACACTCCAAAAAGAGTACAGAAGAGTTCTGTTCAGAAAAAAAGGAAGTAAGAAGGACAGAAAATGAAATGGATTTACAGTGAAATCCTTCCTGGGGTATTGGTGCACAGACACATTGTAAAGCTTGGGTAATAAAAGAGTAAAAACTTGAGTGACAGATTTGAGCAGCTGATACAGAAGGAACCGTAAAAATGCTTCTCCCCAGACTTCATCACAGGAGACTGAACTGAGTCAGAGATGAAAAAATGCTATTTACCAACCGAATGACAGGCTGAAATTGAACACTGATGGAGCTGAACATTCCATCTCTGTGGTGTTCATAGATTCTGTTCATAGTATACGGCTAACTGTGTTATTGTGTTATATTCTGAATGTATTGTGGTGTATTTCTGTATCAGTATGAGGTGTGTTCTGCTCCTGGAGCTTCTCTCATGTCCTCAGAGACACAAAGTTTTCAGCATTTCCTATGAGCACTAAGCAGGAGGTAAAGTGATGGAGGCTTTACAGAAGTGATAGACATCAGTAAACACATAATAAAGCCATCCGTCCTGACTGAGCATGATGACGTAACCCTGCACTGAGAAAACACTTCCTATGCTAAAGGAAACAACACTGTGACACTTCCTGTACTTCTTAGAGCCTCAGAATCAGACAGCACTACAGGGGAAGAACATCACATTGAATCTAAAACTCAGTGTTCTGCTAGATTGTCCCTCTGTACTTCTGCACACATGGATTATGACCTGTTATATAACACTTGTTTATGTTCTTGTTTATAATTCTGTTCATTACTGAACTTTACACAGCCGTATGCAGAGATTTTATATCAACAGACTACTAGAAATATCATCCATGATTGGATCAGCTTCTGTCCCATTGATCAGGTGACTGATTACTTACTGCAGCTCCAGAGGAAAATCACCCTGATACAATAAACACATGAGCCTTAAAACAATCCACTAGGAAATTAGAACATAAATGACATCAAATTAAATCAGGAGCTTTTCAATCAGGAAATTCTCCTGAGCTCTAAGTGCTGCCTGCTGGATCAGATCTTTCCACCATAACAAAAATCATTTACATTTTTTATTTAATACTGTAACAAAATTAACTAGCAGTGAAAACACTGTCAAAACGTGAACACCATCAATATGTAGCATCAGTGACTTCAGGATTTATTTCAGTGGAACATTTAAGAACATCAGGCAAAAAATTCAGACCATTTAATTAAAACCAAACAAACAGATAATAATATAAATACTGTATATTACTCTCTCTCACACTCTGTTTTACTTCCCCTTATTTCACTGATTTCTTCTTCAAAATAATTAACTTGTGCATTAGATCCTTTATCTCCAAGACCCTGGAAAAGGTCGTACACAGCAGTTATGTTCAGACTAATAAATCAGAATAATATTCATGTAATGTATCAGTGAGGATTTAGACCTCATCATACACAGAGACAGCGCTGGTTAAAGTCGTAAATCACCTGCTACTGCTCTCTGATCAGAGCAATTACTTTGTTTTAATTGTGAATTATAGTGCCCCCTACAGGCTATAAGGACAAGGTCATTACAAAGTTTAGATAAAACATGTCACACAGTTGCAGAGATATTACTTCACTTCCTGCAGCTTTGCCATCAAATTCATTGTTCGTGAATAACCTTCCTGTACATCAGAACTCTGATTAACATGTTTTTATCATTTTGGTGATGACTGGACAAAAGTTGTCATTTAAAAATGTAATGACCAATTTCCTGTCTTCTTACAGACCCTTAGCATGGGTCTGTCACTTATCTCAAAACTTTTAGTCAGAATATTTCCCATCCTTGCTACAATGTGCCCTCACGTCCTGTTTGGTGACTTCACCATCACATTTGTTTGTGTGCTATGGACAAAACCCCTCATTTATCCAAAGTGAAAGAAACAGCTTTTCTCAGTATACTGAAAGCACATCTCCTGTATAACTCTGTACACGTTACATGGATTCTTCATCTCAACAGCAGTGATATCACAGGTGGAGTCTCAGACACATGCCTGTCAATCAAGTTCCTTATTATAATGAAGACACGTCCGTTTGGACAGATGTCAGACCAGTGATGTCATTTTCTGCCTTGTCTTTGCTGGACTTGAACGCTTACAGCACAGTCAGGAATATAAGACACACACATATTTGTTCCACACACTCTTTTCCCTCCTTACTTTATAAAATCTTTAACAAAACAGCAAAATAATGACATTCAGCCCGAAATGTATGTGAGTCATAATGCAGCATTTTAACTCATCCTCACAATATCAACTACTGTGTGTGTGTGTGTGTGTGTGTGTGTGTGTGTGTGTGTGTGTGTGTGTGTGTGTGTGTGTGTGTGTGTGTGTGTGTGTGTGTGTGTCTTCCAGAGAGAGATTACAACTGTCCAGAAACCTGTCAGTAAAAAGTAAAAAGACAGTTACAAATAGAAGTGAGGATCTACAGGGAAAAGTCCCCAGAGACTATTAATCCTGTCTTAGACACACACACACACACACACACACACACACACACACACACACACACAGAGAGAGAGAGAGAGAGAGAGAGAGAGAGAGAGAGAGAGAGAGAGAGAGAGAGAGAGAGAGAGAGAGAGAGAGAGAGAGAAGTAAGAGAAAAGTATAATGAGAAGAAACACATCTGTACTGAGAGATGCATTTCACACTACATTTTGTAGTGTGTGTGTGTGTGTGTGTGTGTGTGTGTGTGTGTGTGTGTGTGTGTGTGTGTGTGTGTGTGTGTGTGTGTGTGTGTGTGTTTGACAGAAAGTCTGTAGCTGCTGACCCCAGGTCAATGCTTTCCTGTTTTATCTTACCTTAAATAATTTCTGCTTACTGTTCAACTTTGTGTGTGTGTGTGTGTGTGTGTGTGTGTGTGTGTGTGTGTGTGTGTGTGTGTGTGTGTGTGTGTGTGTGTGTGTGTGTGTGTGTGTGTGTTGTTGTAAAGGTTGGCCACAGTAAAAAAAAAAAAAAAAGGGAAAACTGATTGAATAAATCAAAGACCTGCAAGCATAAGCACTTCTGAGTCAGTAGGTGTGTGTGTGTGTGTGTGTGTGTGTGTGTGTGTGTGTGTGTGTGTGTGTGTGTGTGTGTGTGTGTGTGTGTTTTGGTCCAATGTTATTAAGGTATGTGCAGTAATGAGACCTTTTTGCTTTAGAGCAGTGCAGGTCTAGATTGTCTACATGTTACTGGACCTTAAATCTGTCCTTCATCACTGAGTGCCTTCAGAACCTCCCATCATTCCATCACATGATTCCATCTGCAAACACCCTGAACATTTCTCCTGTAGAACATCAGGAGGATCAGACGGCCAGGTCAGCTCTCCTGTATCAAGCCACAGCTTTTAGCTGGAGAGGATGAAGTCTAACACATTCAGCAGAGAGCACCGCTTCATCACACATGAGCAGGTACACACAACTGCTCCAGGTCTCTGAGACTGAGGATCCATTCGGCTCTCAGCTGTGGTTTATTTAGGTATTACATAGTGATCTCCTGATAACAGGACACCAAAAACCCTAAAATACACACACACACACAGACCCACACACACACAGACCCACACACACACAGACCCACACACACACAGACCCCCACACACACACCCACACATACATACACACACACAGACCCACACAAACACACACATACAAACACACACACAAACACACACCCACACATACACACACACACAAACACACCCACACACACCCACACAAACCCCTCCCACCAACACCCACACACAAACATACACACACCCAAACAGAGCCACACACAAACACACACTCACACATACACACACCCACAGAGCCACACACACACACACACACATACACACCCCCCCACACACACACATACAAACACTCACAAACACATACATACTCACAAACACGAGCCATGCTCTAACGCAGTGGTCCCCAACCCACGGGCCGCGGATCGGTACCGGTCCGTGAACCAAATGGTACCGGGCCGCCCAAGGAACATTAAATTATTTCCAGTTTATTTACTGTGGTGTATTTCTCTTGGGTTTGTGCGACTTTCCATGGACGAGAGGTTAACCGGGAGCTGAGAGACGTCACCTAAAGCCGCACCAATACCGCGCATGCGCAGAATATCATGATATCGGGCCGGGTTTAGGTGACATCTGGAGCTGAGCGGCTGCAAGCGGCAGTGGTGTTGTAGCTTTGGTGGAGAGAGAAGGTGTGTATCGCTCTTCTCTCTGTTCACCGGTACTTTCTCATGTTTAACAGTGCTTGGTGTACGTGTATATTGTGCAGAGGTGGGAAGTAACGGAGTAAAAGTACTTCGTTACTGTACTTAAGTAAATTTTTCTGGTATCAGTACTTTACTCCACTATTTATTTTTCGGACAACTTTTTACTTTTACTCATTACATTTTTACACAAATATCTGTACTTTTTACTTCTTACATTTTCAAAACGGACTCGTTACTTTTAGTATTATTTCTTCTCATTGAGCACTGTTTCCAGCCTATCATCCTATCAGTGTGCGGCTTTTTCCCCATGTGACTGGTGTACTGTATTATTTACTGGCTATCAGACATAGACTAAGGATAGCGGAGCTAACAATGAGCAGCACACCTACAAAAGGAATGGCTAATGTTAATTCAGAGGGAGTCACCGATGTTAAAATAACTAACAATGAGGACATTCCTGAACACACATGGCCATATATGAGGGAGATGTTTGAAATAATCGGCATCAAAAAGGATTCCTGGCGAATGCGTTGCGAATTGTGTCAACCAGGGGCAGTTCTAGACCTTTTTTAGGGTGGCTTCAGCCCCCTGTCTGTAATCTCAGCCACCCTAAAACTATAAGTATCATTTTTACTTTCATAAATAAACAATAAAAATTACGTTAAAATGTAATGTCATGTCGTCGATGGGAAAGAAAATTATTTGTCAGTTTGATCTAAGAGCGATTTTTTTTTTTAATTTGCTTTTACACGCGTGTGTTGTAGTCTTTCAAAAGTGTGTCTTCAGCTGTCTGCTTTATTAGAACGGAGAAGCACAGGTACGCGCAGCGTGCACGCGCAGTCAGAGCTGGAGGCGTTTATCTATAACGTTAATCGGCAGAAAGACGCAAAGACGGCAACCAAAAGCAGTGAAATGTCACTATTCTTCTTACCAGAGTTGTCATATAATATATAATATAGAACTCTTCTTGTTTTAAATTCTCACTGAGGGCTAAACCCCCCTAAAGATGAAATCCTAGAACCGCCCCTGGTGTCAACCCAAAAAACACGAAGTGCTTAATTTAATTAACATTATGACAATTTTGTCATTTGTAAAACATCACAATAATTTTGAGTTGTTTTCAAGGACAGAGCTGGAATCTCCTTACAGTTTGGGATATGGCCTTAGTGATACACTTGGTATAGGGGAGAGTGGGGTAAGATGAGCCAGATTTTACAATTACCTTTCCAAACAATGTCATTTATTAAAGCTACCTCAAACAACACAAAACAAACCAGTTAAAGTTCAACCTTTCAAGGTTTAGGAAGCTTCTTCAGCACATCATTCAGTGGGACAGATCCTACATAGAGGTGGAGGTTGAAGCCATGGGATGATCTTCTACAGAAGTAGACAGCACATCAGGGTTTGGTCTGTCTGACACCATGGATGGTTCAAACTCTGCATCAGAGAAAATATCTGTGTTGTAAGGAAAAATCCCTGCAATCACACCCCAGTGTCACCCATATGAGTCTGGTTCCTCTCAAGGTTTCTTCCTTTACCAATTTAAGGGAGTTTTTCCTTGCCACTGCTGCCTGAGTCACCTCAGACTTGCTCATAGGGGAATAAATACATACACATTGTGAACTATTTATATCTAATAATAATCTAGATTTTTATTCTGTTAATTCTTATTTCTTTTATTATTCGTTATTTCCTTTATCATTAATTATGTTTACCTTCTGCTCTATGTTTATGTTCTGTAAAGCTGCTTTGAGACAATGTCTATTGTAAAAAGCGCTATACAAATAAACTTGAATTGAATTGAATTGAACTGTGGACCTGAATCCAGAACAGATATTCCATTCATTGCTGACATGAAAGCCTTGTTCACACATACAGGGATGTGGTACAGTATATGCTGGCTGTAATTGGTCTTGAATGGACCATAGACACTCTTGTCCAGAAGCTGCATGCGATGAGATGTGTGGGATGGAATTGTGAGCATAACAATCCCCTTTCTCTTTGCTTAAATCAAGTAGTAGCACTATTAGATGGTCAGAGGAGCACTTGGTATGCTGAACCAGATGTTCTAAGAACTCTGCAAAAGTGTCTTCATTGATCCAACCACTGGTTCAATTTACCCCAGATCATCTGGCACACTTTGCCCCATAGCCACCATTTTGGTAAAAATGGCCTAGCTTAGCAATTCAGGCTAACTTTCAGCTTGATGATTCACATGGTTTTATATGTTGACAAATCACCAAAATGTACCATACACAACTTTAGACCTAGATAAATTTGCTGTGGCACAACAGCGAGTATACCTGAAATGCAGAAAATCAACTTTAACAAGCAAATAAGTGTTTTTGTGAAAAAAAAACAACTTATATCTTGTCCCATGTGCTTCTCCTCTTCACAAAAAATTACAAATGATGGAGTCCTTCAGAATGTATGGTCCCATTACACCAAATTTGCATAGTTGCCCAGAAACAGGGGGTGGGTCAACTTACCCACTCTGTCATCTTACCCCACTCTCCCCTACATTATATTTCCAAAATTATTGGGTCACCTGACCTTTCCTGTTATATGTGGTTGTTTTCTGATCTCATCCCTACTGAACACCTTTGTGATGAATGTGAACGCTGACTCCACCCTACCTCACCTACATCAGTGCCTGTATATATATATATATATATATATATATATATATATATATATATATATATATATATATATATATATAAAACATGACGTCCAGTTACCAGCATGACACTAAACAGGTAGTAGTAACGGCGACTTTTTACTTAAGTACATGTCAGAGCCCATACTTCTTTACTTTAACTTGAGTAAAAGAGTGTAGTCACTACTTTTACATTTACTGGAGTCTTTTAAAAAATGAGTATCTGTACTTCTACTTGAGTAAAGGATGTGTGTACTTTTGCCACCTCTGATATTGTGTTTGCTCGAATTTAACCCACAAATTAGCAAAAATGAGCACGAAACAGACGTTGTTAGAAAGGTAAAATTAAATTTTAATTTAATTGTATAGCTCCCACCCCCCTCCCCGAGCGGGCCGCGGTAAAATGATCAAACAGTGACTGGTCCGCAGCGAAAAAAAGGTTGGGGACCACTGCTCTAACGTGTCTGAGCTCTGTAGGAAGGACAGGGCCTGTGGATGTTTTCTCTTTAATGTAATCTCATGTGCTTTCAGTTACACAAATAAAACATTTCTTAACAGAAAAAGAAAAACAGGAATAAATTGTACTGAAAATAAAACAACACCAAAGTCAAGTGTGAGTGAAAATCATCTCTTTGCTCTGTCACACTTTTTGTCTTTGTCTGATGTCCTGCTGCCTCTTTGATCTCAGCAACAATGAGAGCCACTTAAAGGCAGGGTCTCCGATTTTTGAGAAATGCTTCAGAAAAACGGAACGAGTCGGAACGACAAAGTAAAAATCAAAACAAACCTAGCCAATGAGCAGAAAGCGGCAGGTATTGTGAAAATGCGGTGGAGAGAGTGTTCAGTGCGCATGTGTGACATTGGCAGAAACTTTTATTTTAGCATTGACATGGTGGATTAAAACAAAGAAAGAAAGCGAAGAAAGGCTTACGATAAGGCAAGACGTAGGACCCTTGTTAATATAGAATCAGCTTTCCAGCGCTGGAGAAAACTGAAGGAGCGGGAAGTTGGCCACATATTCACAGAATGGAGTTTCCCGAGTCAATAACTCCTGAGCTAAACGCTGTAACTGCACTAATAACACCTTTTTACAGCGTTTAGCGTTTCTTCACTTTCTTTCTTTGTTTTTATACTCCATGTCAATGTTAAAACCGCTTTCTCCTAATGTTACACATGTACGGTGGCCGAGAAGTGCAAAACACATTAACAAATCCAAAAACAAAATAAAACAAATCCGAAAACACAACGACAATTCAGACAACCTGGAAACGGTTGGTGTAGTTTGTGATTGGAACACTTAGCGAGATTTGGACAAGTCACTCAAGGTACACATGAAGTTCGACAATCTGCCGCAGGGAAAAGTTGGAATGGAATGGATTAATTTTATTATTTTCTTATATTTAAACAGAGAACTTGTATATTGAACTTGATTCCATACCTGTATATCGGTAAGTTTCCATTCTGTAGGCCTGTCAGTCTGTCTCAAGTTTCATTCTATAACTTTTTATCAAATCTCCCAGTTGTGTGTTTGCAGAGAGAACAGAGAGACTTTCATCTGGATGTTAGCAGCTCCTGGCAGCTGTACGAGCAGCTAATGGAACACGGTTATGATTAATAGACAGAACTAAAATGGAGCCTTCACTAAGTAATAACATTGTGTGTGCAGAGAAAACAAACAAACACAATAACACAATTTTGTTTTACAAAACACAAATATAAAACATACACACACACACACACACAGGACCTCAAGGACAAGCTTTAGAAGCCTTATAAATACGTGTTATAAGACTTAGAGTGAACTTTAAAAACAGCAAATCTATTTATATTTATATACTGAGAATGTCTCTCTCTCTCTCCCTCCCTCCCTCTACACATGCGTGAGTGAGTACGTGGCATCTTCGAGTCCGTCAAGGCTTATTCTTTTATTTAGATCTTTCTCTTTTTCTGATTTTATTTTTGAAATTTCTTTTTCATATTGTAATATTAAAAGCAGTGTTGTTACTAAGCAAGCTAGTTACTAAGAAGCAGTAACTTGTTACAGTTACTAGTATACTTCATGCAAAAAGTAACTCAATTACTTTGTTGATTACTTACACCAAACACGTTACTGTTAAAAGTAACTTTTTAGTTACTTTTGTAAAGAAATAATGAGCATATTTCCTCTTAGAGAAACTCGTCTTGCTCTTGCCTTGACTCGCCATTACTGCCGCACATACTTGAATAAACGGAAACACGCCCACAGTGCGGCATCTTTGTGTTTACAGGTGAGCATCCACCAGTCCTACAATGTGTTGCTGCTGTAAACAGGTTAGTCTGTAGGCTACACTTCAGCCTAAATGAATTAATGTAAAATAGTAACAAACAAATGCACCATATGGTAACGGAGTTACTTTATTAAACACGTTACAGTATTTATTAGTTACTGTCAAAAGTGACTGCATTACAGTAACACGTTACTGCCCAACACTGATTAAAAGACGATTAAAGGGATAGGTTGCACCATGGTGGCCCAACAAAGCGATCCCCTGAACTTCCTCACATGCCATCATGGAGTTAGTGTCGCCACTGAGTGTGGAGGAGTGCAGCCTGGCTGTTGGCAATGTATTCAGACATAAAAACTAGCTGCATCAAAAATAAACAGCTTAATTGTACTGTTCCTAAGTACAGTGGAAAACGCAGTGGAGGTGGTGGGAAAGCGTATCGTACTGCAGGGTGAAAGGAACTGCAGAAAAGGAACTGACAACATACTGATGAACACACAGACAGCATTACTGATGATATGGTTTCTAGCTTAGAAGAGAATACAGATGCAGTAATGACTGATGTAGAACAAGTCACTGTCAAAACACCTGTAAAGCAAAAAACCTGTGAAGAGAGACAGCAGTAAAATATGCAAAAAAGGCAGAAAAATATGGAATAAAAACACTGTCAATAATAATCGTATGTAATTCAAAGCATTGTGTGTAAATTTTAATTTAGTTGTGCGTAATTTAAAACTATTGTACGTAATTATGTTTTTTGTAGAGTTGGATCCCAAAATCTACGGCCACGACAGTTTACAGATACGAGATTTTGTGTGTTTGTTCAAATACAACTCCAAAATGTACGACTATGACAGTTTGCAGACACAACGCTTGTTTTCATAACACCTCCTTTTTTACACACGAAAACGGTCTGCGAAACAACTGTCAAAAATACGTCATCACGTTCACAGGCATTACTATCTGAGGGAAGATGAATCAATTCCACGAAGCCCGCATGTGCCCCGCCCTCTTCTAAACCACTCATAGAAACCACTGGCGCCGAAATGGCGGGTTAGTTATCACTAATAACAGAGAGAAATTTGTGCTAACACTTTAAAATAATGGTTTTTATTTTATTTCTTGACTTTTACAAGGCATGTTGAACATACTTTTTTATTTGAAATCTTAGAGTTTTTAGGTTTTGGGAGTAATTTTTGTAAAATAATTAAGATGTTTTATACTGAAATATAGTTCTGTATCCCTGAATCCTAGTATAACTAGTATTAAAGACGAAGTGAAATATTTAGGAATAGTTTTATCTAAAAATGCTATTAGAAGAGAAGACGTTAACTTTTCTAACCAGTTAATAGATATGAGGAAATCGTTGAGCTATTTCCAAAATAATCTATCCATGCCACTCCCTGTATGTTTCTACAGTTAATGTTAAGAAAGCTAATTCGTTCGTTTTCCAATTTCTGTGGAAAAACAAAACTCGTTATATTAAGAAATCACAGAACATATTGGTTGAAAACATATCGGTGGCTTAGTGGTTAGCACGTTTGCCTCACAGCTCCAGGGTCGGGGTTCGATTCCCTATGCTATTACTTATACTGCTTAGTTCATCTTGCTTCCATATTAGTTAGTAGTATTAAGCTCAGTGTTAATGCAGTACTACCTATTACTTCCTGCATAGTCACTCGTTACCAACAGACCAATGTTTTAAAGTGTTAGCACAAAATTCTCTCTGTTATTAGTGATAACTAACCCGCCATTTCGGCGCCAGTGGTGTCTATGAGTGGTTTAGAAGAGGGCGGGGCACATGCGCGCTTCGTGGAATCGATTCATCTTCCCTCGGATAGTAATGCCTGTGAACATGATGACGTATTTTTGACAGTTGTTTCGCAGACCGTTTTTGTGTGTAAAAAAGGTGTTGTGAAAACAAGGGTTGTGTCTGCAAACTGTCATAGTCGTACATTTTGGAGTTGTATTTGAACAAACACACAAAATCTCGTATCTGTAAACTGTCGTGGCCGTAGATTTTGGGATCCAACTTCACAAAAAACATAATTACCTACAATAGTTTTAAATTATGCACAACTAAATTAAAATTTACACACAATGCTTTGAATTACGTACGATTATTATTGACAGTGTTTTTATTCCATAGAAAAAGAGCACATGGAAAGTGAGTGTGTACAAAATAATAATGTTCTCCCATAGAACCTC
>NC_062524.1:14405974-14408474 GCF_022655615.1 Tachysurus fulvidraco | reverse complement strand
AATGATGTCACAAAACTAAGTTATATGAGAGAGTTGATGGGAGGAGAAAGAAATTGGCTGAGAGATACTGATATTTTAAACTATTTTATCAGAAATTAGTTCGGAGGTTAAAGCCAATTTATTATTCTCCATTTATTTAAGCTCCAGATTAAAGTTCTCAGTATATTGTGTGATTTTTTGAAAAATAAATAAACAAATCAGTGAAGTATGGATTAAGAATAATGTTAGTATTAAAGTTTTGTTTCAAAGGTTTTTTAAAAGTCTCCGGGCGGCTTCACACACAACAATCCTATGAGACTCTGACTGATCATGCAGATCAATCCCTGGCAGGGTGACCACCGGGTGACGAGACTCCAACCAGGGGTAGAACATCAGGATTGACAAAGTAGCTCCGCAAGAAGAGACGATCGGGCTAGGAACTCAGAACACCGGGAGCTCGGGAGCGGCATATATAGCTCAACGGAGACAAAGACAGAGACAGAAGCAGAGAGAGAGGAGAAACTTGTTAGGTAGCACACTTAGTGAAGATGCTCACTGATGAGGGACAAAAACAAAAAATGATAAATGTCCTGGAGGCAAACATATATTTGTAGTAAGAGAAGTAGTCAGTGTATTTAAAAACATGCCCCACCTTTTTATCTGGAAGTAAATTCATTTAGTATTGATTCACTTAATAAACCAAATGAAAAATAATCTCAGTCCTTCCTGATGTTATCTCCAAAACAAAATAAAGTAATAAAGAAATACAAAAATAAAATAATAAAACATCCTTGAAAAGATCTGAAAGTCCACTTAAGTGTTTACTTCTGATTTAGCACAAATCACAATCTACAAAATAAATCAGTCCATCTGCACACACACACACACACACACACACACACATACACACACGTGCACGCACACACATAATACAAAGTGTATGTGACATTCAATATTTACAAATGGAGCTTTACAGCTGTTGTGTTTTGAAGAAACTCGTGCAGATTTTTATTATTATGCTTTAAAGCTTTTAAATTTCAACTCAGAGATTGTGCTAAACACTGGGGGAGGCACATGAGATGTGTGTGTGTGTGTGTGTGTGTGTGTGTGCGCGTGTGTGCGTGCGTGTGTGTGAGGTGGTTGATGAGCTTCAATGACTTCAGGAGAATTGGATCTTTTAATCTTGCAGTGGGAGAAGATGTCTTTAGGCAGAACTGATTGAATTCCTCTCCTTCTTTTTCTCTCTGAGTGAATCGTGACGTTACATTACAGTCAGCACAGTGGAGGAACGACAGCACTGAACCCCCTGTTTCATTTAATCAACCAGCCGTGATGGAACTGTCACATTCCCAATGTTAAACCACTTTAGAACAGGTTTCTCTGGCAAAGCAGTACTGACACTAAGGAAGGAGAATTAATGTATGTCATAAGGACCAAATTCTAATAATAATGACATTAATACTTTATATTTTTACAGGCTGGTAGTTTACAGGAAAAAACAACAACAAGGAACACTGAGCTATAAACAATAACACTTTATTTCCACACAGCTCAAGGATACAGACTGGTTTTAATACTTTTGTTGTGTTGTGTGTGTGTTCGTGTGTGTGTGTGTGTGACAGACAGACAGACAAAGGGTGGTAAATTCAGCTTTACATGAAACCAGAGCTCCTCCTACTGGACATCGCTATAATTCAACACAGTTCTCTCTCTCTCTCTCTCTCTCTCTCTCTCTCTCTCTCTCTCTCTCTCTCTCTCTCTCTCTCTGTATATCTATAATTATGTCTGTACACTATTCATTTTATACATATCTATATCTTTATCTTTCATTTTCTTTTCATCTCTCACTATCAGTACACCATGCTCCTTCTGTGTCTGTTTCTGCTTCTCCTTCTCCCCGTCTATCTGTTCATCATTAATCTTCTTGTTCCTTACTAAACAAAAAAACCTGGGCAAAGCTAAAGTTTTCCATAACACCACCTGAAGTACACAGCCAATCAAAGCAGAGCAGGGGGAATATATAGACAGACAAGAAGCGAGAGAGTGAGACAGGGAGAGGGTGAGACAGAGAGAGGGTGTGGACAGGAAGGGGTGTGGACAGGGAGAGTGTGAGACAGGGAGAGGGTGTGGACAGGGAGATGGTGAGACAGGGATAGAGTGTGGACAGGGAGAGGGTGTGACAGTAGATGGTGTGGACAGGGAGAGGGTGTGGAAAGGGAGATGGTGAGACAGGGAGAGGGTGAGAGAGGGAGATTGTGTGGACAACGAAAGAGTGAGACAGGGAGAGAGTGAGAAAGGGAGATGGTGTGGACAGGGAGAGAGTGAGACAGGGAGAGAATGAGACAGGGAGAGGGTGAGACAGGGAGAGGGTGAGAAGGGGAAAGAGTGAGACGGAGAGAGTGAGACAGGGAGAGAGTGAAACAGGGAGAGGGTGTGGACAGAGAGAGGGTGTGGACAGGAAGGGGTGTGCATAGGGAGAGTGTGAGACAGGGAGAGGGTATGGACAGGGAGATGGTGAGAC
>NC_062524.1:14303474-14400974 GCF_022655615.1 Tachysurus fulvidraco | reverse complement strand
CTAATATATGCTTTAAGAGTTTCCCAAAGTATTAAAATATTGGTGTCTGGCAGCTGGTTAGTTTCAATAAAGAAATCAATCTGTGTTGAAATAAAGTCTACAAATGTTTCATCAGACAACAAAGATGTATTAAATCGCCAATTACATTGAATTGGCCTTCTAACCTGGAGCCAAAGCTCAATAATGACCGGAGAGTGGTCAGAGATAACAATGCTTTCATAACTGCAAGACTTGTTTGATGAAAGCATTTTTTGATCCAGCAAAAAGAAATCTAATCTTGAATATGTTTGATGAACAGCAGAGGAGAAGCAAAACTCTTTTAACGTAGGATTCTTAAATCTCCATGGATCTACTACACCACTAGAACCGCAAAAAGCATTTATAATAGTTGCAGATTTAGAGGGGAAAGGAGGGGCTGTAAAAGAAGGTTTAAGAACCGTATTAAAGTCCCAGAATAAGTCCTCCCAGAATCAGATGATGTGTGCCCAGCTCTGGTATACGGCTAAACAGTTCTTTAAAAAAGTCTGGGTTATCCCAATTTGGAGCATACACACTAACTAGGACCACCAGCACGTTATAAAGTCTGCTCTGAACAATCACAAAATGCCCGCATTTATCACTAATAGCACTGGTTTGTATAAATTGTACATTTTTGCCAATCAAGATGGCTGTACCACAAAATTTTGAATTTAATTCAGAGTGATAGACCAGTGACACGCATCCTCTCTTTAATTTAGGAATGTCTGTTGTGCGAAGGTGTGTTTCCTGTAGGAAAATTATCTCTGCTTTCAATTCGTTTAAATGTGAAAACACCTTACTTTGCTTTACAGGATGATTGAGTCCCCTCACGTTCCAGCTCACAAATTTAGTCGCAGGTCTATTCATTCCATCTGCCAAACCCATGGCTGATAAAGTCCAACTCAGTGCTATTGTGAAAACTCATCTCCAACTCTGAGAAAGAGAAAGAAAATAAAGGGAAAAAAACAAAAGCACAAAGACAAGAAAAAGGCAAACTTTGCGGAGTAAAAAGAGAACTTTTAAATCACCTGTTAACAACACAAACCCTTGCTGGTCCCTCCCCAAATGACAGACTGCACCCCCCGATCCTCCCAAGCCACTATGAAGTTTCATGGAAAGAAGAAAATTACCGAGTGGAGCTGAGGCCCCACACAAACCTTATAATAACCATTAAGCTGAACATCTATAACATTAACAAGACTATTTAGAACCACTACTCAATATCTCTTTGTACATGGAAGAGAGAGAGAGAGAAAAATAATTAATTAATTAATTAATTAAATTTAAAAAAAAAAAAGGAAATCAAGTTATCAATACTTTGAGAAAACGATTGTAAATGACACATGAAAAACCAAGCAGACATAAAAAAAAGAAAATATAAATAATTACATAACTATATATATAATAATAATAATAGGCCTACTTTAAAACAGTCAAATTATTCATATTTGTTTCCTACATATATTATAGACCGTTCTGAATGAGAAAAATGCAACTAGCCATCAGTACACCACTTATGCAACTAGCCATCAGTACACCAACTGTCTAATGTCGCTCATTTGGGGGCAAGGTTTACTGTTTAATACATTTTGTACTGTGTTTCAAGAGTTGTAATTTAAGATTCACTTTAAAATATTGCCTTTTCATTTTTCATACAGTAATTTCTTTGCCAGAAACAAATAAATCTTAATAACTAAACAAGTTAGTTTTAAAGGTAGAAGAAAATACAGATATCGGATCGGTATCGGCAGATACTGGCAAACGCTGGTATCGGAATCGGATCGGAAGAGAAAAAATGGTTCGGTACATCCCTAGTGTGCACGCTATTGCTTGCTGATGGCTGCATGCAGTTTTTCCATAGATGACATACACTATACAAATAAAACTGATTTGCAGTGAATGTTTACTGTATGTGAACAGTGAAACTCGCTGGATGGCTCAGACAAGAAGGATCTGACCCTGAGATGCCATCTGATTCTGCAGGTCCTCCTAGCATTCACTCTTCTGAAAGCCTTCTTCATGTAATGCTCTGAAATGATGACAGCATTTCCCGCTCGGCTCTCCATGAGCATGGTGTTATTAGCACTGTTAGTGCACTGAAGCATCTTCATTCACCATCATGGAGGATGATGTTTTAACGTCATCAATATCAGTCCAGCCACAAGCTCCTAGACCCACTGTATTGAAGGTGTATTTTAGTTCACACACAGCTCCAATTTACCATTCTGTATATGTTGTAAAACGCAGCTTTACAGACATTTTTTATCCTCCAAACACCTCTGGTTGGAAAACATTCTGATAAAACTTTCTGGGTTCAGCCATGTCTCGGTGAATAAGAGGAGGTTGCAGTCCTGAATGTCCCTCTGGAGCTAAACCCTGGCCCTTCAGAAACTGGGCATTGCTAGTAGGATGCTCAGCAGAGGATCACAGCATGAGTGCAAAATCCAGTAGAAATATGTTCTCTGGTATTTGATGTAAAGTAAAACAAATTAAATTAATATGGTAAAAAATTAACCAACAAACCAAGTTTAGTCAGAACGTTCATGAGGACATTTACATGTTTTAGTTGTGAAGTGAAATTTGCTGTAGTGTAGCTCACCTGTACAGGTATGCGAGTGCCAAATGGTCTAGTATGTGTGGACTGGGGAGAGGACACTAGCCCCACCCACTAGACATACAGTACTGCTATGTATAAAATGCTATGTATTGTGTGTGTGTTTGTTTGTGTATGTGTGTCAGAGGCAGTTCTGGTGACAGACTGCAGTTGAGGAAAAGCCCAGAGACTTCCAATTCTCTGCTTTACTAACTTCAATCCTCATTTTCTCTCCGTCACACACACGCACTACTGCTCTCTGTATCCATTTACTGCATTTCAGTGCAGTTGATCTGTGATGTGAAAGTAATAAATATTTTAAAATGAATACTCAAGACATGACACACATAACAATACACACACAGTCATTTGTGTGCAGATGGATCTTTATACATTTTTTGCTCTTCTCCATCCACTGTAGCTGTGTAAGCAGTGGTAGAACTCCATGTAAGGATAGAACGAACAAGTAGGAGAGCAGTACCTAATATTAATGAATGTGGGGGTAATTTTACATAACACTGTTTTAAACATTTATGTAATCTCTCACTGCATATGTTTATATACAGAATGCAATTTCATGAAGGGGGCCAATAATTCTGGAGCTGAGTACTGACCTGAGTTACAGAAAGCAGAGTTACAGGGGAGTGTACACGATTCTAAACATGAAGCAGTGTGAGATTGGATCTCCAGCTACCAGAACACCACATCCATTTTCACTCCATCTCTTCCATTAATCCATCTCTCACACTCTCTATTACACACACGTCTCAGAACCCCAAATGCAAAGTGTGTGATACAAACTGCATTTATAAGCAGGATGTGAAGCAGAATGTCAGTCTTTACTTTTCCCTCAGATTCTCACTTGCCTCCATTCTCTCTCCTTCAGTTCTCTGTCTTTATCTTTGAAGGAGCAATAGAGGAAGAAATGTGATCGTTCCTTCATTAGGGTCTCATTTACTGAGCATGGACTTTTGTCGCCCTCTAGTGGCAGGAACACACATGCGCAGTGCATTAGCTCACATCAGTGTAAACATCATGTACCTGACACATTACACACTTCATGTACATTACATAATTATACATCATTCATAAAGTAAAATAAACATTTGGGGTTTTTTTTCTATAAACTACTGTAAAAATGCCTTCAAATAAAAATGTAAAAAAAAGCATTTATAGAATTTATTAGCAGAAAAAGACAAAAGCTGTAGTGTTCTCAAACCTCGAAAGGAATCAGGTTCATATTCATTTCTAAATAACACAGAATTAATGTTTGAAGGTAGAATATTAGGTGATTAATAACCCATTTCACTCAGAGCTCGCACACTGCTGGGTGACTCGACTCTAGCTTTGTTTAATGGTTTGCATCCATCAGTCTTTCTCTTGATCACATTCCAGAGGCTTTGAGTGACGTTCCTCTGGTTGTGGACATGGAGTATCATCCTGATGGACCTGAGAAACACTGTCAGAACAGAAGGAAGTTTTCTTCTAGGATAAGAACCCTGGATGTGACTTGATTCACATATCATTCATGCGTCCAAGATTAATATGCCTCATTCCAGCCTTGATAAAGCATCCAAAGGTCTTCACTGATACTCCAACACATGTTAAACTGGGAGTGAGATGCTGGCTTGTAGACATTTCTAATTAGAATAGATTTTTATTTTAATTATTTGCTTGTGTTTTGGTGTTTTCCAGCTCTCAGTTTAGTTTGAGGTGTTTGAACATGAAATAATGTGAATTTCTTCCTGATTTTATTGGAACATTCCTGATTGATTTCCTCTGATGTTCTAATCATCTCTGCTCATCTGTGAAGGTTCTCTACTAGATGTTGGATTGTGTCTGTGGGATTAGTGATCCTTCAGCTACAAGAGCATTAGTGAGATCAGACACTGATGTTGGTGAGGAGGTCCATTCGGTGTTCAGGAGGGTTGAGTCAGAGTCAGGGCTCAGTGCAGGATACTCGTGTTCTTCACTCCAACCTTCACCTCTACACCATGTCATAATGGAGCTGCTGCGACATTGTCATGATGGGACTCAGAGTTCCACCGAAGGAAACTGTTACACACAGATGTTCAGTCCAGCTGTGAGACTTAGTGTGTGGAACAGTTTGAGGAAGACAGAAGTGGGGGTCTGATGGTCGGGGCACATACTTTTGGCCTAACAGCATATGAACTGCAGAGAAATGAGTAACCACTATAGAGGTGTGTTCAGCTCAGTCATTTATAATTCAGTAAAATCTACTGGAACATGAAGTAGAACAAAATAGAGTGTACAATTCTAATTTCAATATACAAAGCCAGGACACACACACACGCACACAGGAAAGGAAGATGGTGAACAGCTTGTTTAAAACAGCATCAAGTGTCAAGAGCTGTCTGTAATACTGTGATTGGTAACACACACACACGAGAAGAAACAATAATAATAATAATAATAATGATAATAAAATTAAAGAGCTGAGAGTAGCGCTCAAACTCACCCTCACACACACATTTCCATCTCTTTCCTACATTCCCTTCTTTTTCTCACCCACCATCAGTCCATTCCCTTCATCCTGTGACACAGTGATAGTACAAACTTAATTGCTGGTTTTGCATCACAAATCCCCCAAAAGACTGTACAGGTATAAAAGTGTGTACACACACACACACACACACACACACACACACACACAGCATGTCCATACATGTCCTTTGTAGTGTTCCTCCTCTCTGTAGTGCCCTTCACTGTGGCCTCACGCTGGTCCCTTGAACAGTCCCACTGTATTTACAGGACCGCTCTAGCAGTGTGTGCGTGTTCCATGAAAGTCCCTTTTTTTTTTTTTTTTACCTCTACATCTTTTTACCACTAATTTCCTGCAATTCCTATTTGGCTGGTGTATGTGTGTGAGTGAGAGAGAGACAGAAACAGAAAGAGACTGCCCTTTACCTTTAGCTGTGCATGTGAGCAGTGACTTCCTGTGTGTGTGCCTCTACTTCCTGTTGAGTAAGTTCTGTGTGTGTCATGTGACTGTCAGACTGTATGTGTATATGCACAGGAAGCTGACTGCTGGGTACAGAGCTGTGTGTATGTGAGTGGGTGGGGTCTGTGCCAGAGGGCAGGGCAAGTGTAATAGGTGTGATGGTGATGATTTTGGCGAGCTGTAACGTGATCTTATCGCTGTTCTCCACAGTCGGAACTGTTTGGATCAGAACCTTTGAGGTGGAGGCTCCGGTTGCCGTGGTAACACTGGAGGAAGGTGGGGTTGCTGTTGGCATGGCAACTGATGAAATCTTCTGACCTAGGGGCGTCGTCATGACAACAGGGACTTGCATAGCAACTCGGACAGTCCTGCAAATGGAGAAGACATTTTAAACACACACATACAAGGTGTTCAGACACACAGAATACACAAAGAAAGCACAAAAATATACACAAGACATTCACACGTGCACTCACTCACCTGGGTGTGGTAACTGTGGCATGGGGCGGATCAGTCGGTGTGGAGACGGTCACAATGCGCTGAATGGGTGTGACGGTGGGTGAAGGCCTGGCTTTGGGAGAGGTGGGGCTTGTAAGTGACCCCGCCCCTCTCAGAATGCCCGAGGGTTTGGAGAGGCCAGCAGCTATGACGTGCTCATAAACCCCGCCCAGTTCATCTGCCTCACACTTGTCATCATCAATGACAACAATGTCTTTAGGCATTTCCTTAAACTGGTACACTAACCTCTGACCTTCAACCTTGGACAGGATCCCCCTTTGATAGTAGTACCTACAGATGTGGCAAAGAGGGGGTTGGGGGGAGAGAGAGAGAGAGAAAGAGAGAGAGAGAGAGAGACACACACTTTTATTCTTCTAGTACTCGGCCTAGTTTTAAGGTCCCTTTATGGACAATTACTTGAGATTTAACATTTTCTCCTAAACTCCTGTCCCTAATCTGAATAGAACACTAACACCTAACCCTAGTGTGAATACTGATCCTGATTTTTTTTACCAACAACGTCCGTGTTTGTGTGTGCGAGTACTTTTGTGTGTGAGCGTGAGTGTGTGTATGCGTGAGTGCGTGTGAGCGCGTGTGCACACGAGTGAGTGTGTGAGAGAGAGAGAGTGTGTGTGTGTTCACCTGAGAGCGCGACCCATGGTCTCGTAGTTCATGTCAGGTTTGTTCTTGTGTTTGCCCCACAGCTTAGAGACAGCTTTAGAGTCCACCAGCTTAAAGATGCCTTTTTCCCGCTGAGTCCACTTAATGTACCTGGGGCAGGTGTTCTTATCCTGCAGCAGGTCCAACAGGAACTCCCACAGGTATGTACTGCCTATAGCATACACATACAACCTTCATCCTCCACACACACACAATCATAATATACACTCTGCATCATTCACACAGACTAACAGACTGACCTTTACCATCTCTTGATTTCTTCTTGATGCTTAAATCAGGAGAGCCATTGGAGATAGGCTGAGGCTTATTGGACTTCCTCCCAGCTACAGAACACACAAAAACACATATACACACATGTGGTTTTGGTGTCACTGTCAGTGTAGGCGCTTACAGCAGAACAATGAGGGTGGGGTCAAGAAAGATGTGCAGAGATTTATATGTTGGGACATGGTACTATTGTAAATCTGTGTCATATGGACATAACCAGCAGGGGGCAGTAATGAATGGGTGGGTGAGTGTATGTAGGTTTATTTGCTCTTACTTTTCTTCTTCCTGCCATCTCTCTCCATCACTCTTGGTTCCTTGATTAACGTCACCACCTCCACAGGCTCTGCCTCCTCAGTGCTTACCTCTACCACTGTCTCCGTGACAACATCAGGGCGCATGGCGGCGTGCAGGAACTCTGGAGTGGACACGCATGGAGGGACAAATACCTCTACACAGACACAAATAGTATCCTGAGGATGAAACAATTCAGAGCAAGAGCCCTCGCGAGACATGAACACAAACACACATACTAAGCCTGTACAAACAGCACATATTTGTGTGTGTGTGTGTGTACATACCTGGACTGCGGTCCCCCCGTAAGCTGCATGGTGAGTCCATATGTAAAAGAGCTTCTGCTGCTTCAATTGTTTTATCTGTGCAGTAAACACTGGAGACTCCATGTACTGATGCCTCCACTGTATCATCACACACACAGAGTTAACAAATCTATAAAATAAGCATGTGTACTGCTATATCATGTATGTGTAACTGTATATACACACATGGTCTACAGCACAGTAATGTTTCAGAGACATGTGCATGTGTGTCCCAATGGAGGATGATTAATTTTCCTATAACTCTTCTAGACTACACACTAGTTTGGGAGAGCTGTGTGGACACTGTGTGGACACTGTGTGGAACGCTGCAATATACCTTTAACTGAAATAAAAACGTAGTGATGGGGTCCTCATATCAGTACGTGTCTGTCACCTGTCTTATTTTATCACTCCATGACCCACAGCTTGTGACCACCATTCATTCCGTCACCACACTTACCCCTCACATCCCTTACTGCACTCGACCCCCTCCACACCTGTCCCTGTCCATCTACCCCTCCTCCTACACACTCATGCCCTGGCCATGTTTGGACATGAGAGCCTTCCATACAGACAGGGACTATCTTTAGTTATTACACACACACAATTTTATGTTTCCTGAACAATGAACTTAAACCGTTATAGAGCTATATACACACACACACACAAACATATATGCAAACATACACAAATACTCCCCTTGTTTATGCACACATATATGGGACAGTTTTAATGGAACACAAATGGGTTTGAGACAATATTGTGTGTCTGTCTGTCTGTCTGCCTGCGTGTGTCTGTCTGTCTGTCTGCCTGCGTGTGTCTGTCTGCCTGCCTGCCTGTGTGTGTGTGTCTGTCTGTCTGCCTGCCTGTGTGTGTGTGTCTGTCTGCCTGCCTGTGTGTGTGTCTGTCTGCCTGCCTGTGTGTCTGTCTGTCTGTCTGTCTGTCTGCCTGTGTATGTGTGTCTGTCTGTCTGTCTGCCTGTGTATGTGTGTCTGTCTGTCTGTCTGCCTGTGTGTGTGTGTGTCTGTCTGTCTGGCTGTGTGTGTGTCTGTCTGTCTGTCTGCCTGTGTGTGTGTCTGTCTGTCTGTCTGCCTGTGTGTGTGTGTCTGTCTGTCTGTCTGCCTGTGTGTGTGTGTCTGTCTGTCTGTCTGCCTGTGTGTGTCTGTCTGTCTGTCTGTCTGCCTGTGTGTGTGTGTCTGTCTGTCTGTCTGTCTGTCTGTCTGCCTGTGTGTGTGTCTGTCTGCCTGTGTGTGTGTGTGTGTGTGTCTGTCTGTCTGTCTGTCTGTCTGCCTGTGTGTGTGTGTGTGTGTGTGTCTGTCTGTCTGTCTGCCTGCCTGCCTGTGTGTCTGTCTGTCTGCCTGCCTGCCTGTGTGTCTGTCTGTCTGCCTGCCTGCCTGCCTGTGTGTCTGTCTGTCTGCATGCCTGCGTGCGTGTCTGTCTGTCTGCATGCCTGCGTGCGTGTCCGTCTGTCTGCCTGCGTGTCCGTCTGTCTGCCTGCGTGCGTGTCCGTCTGTCTGCCTGCCTGCGTGTCCGTCTGTCTGCCTGCCTGCGTGTCCGTCTGTCTGCCTGCCTGCGTGTGTCTGTCTGTCTGTCTGCGTGTGTCTGTCTGTCTGTCTGCCTGCGTGTCTGTCTGTCTGTCTGCGTGTCTGTCTGTCTGTCTGCCTGCGTGTCTGTCTGTCTGTCTGCCTGCGTGTCTGTCTGTCTGCCTGCCTGCGTGTCTGTCTGTCTGCCTGCCTGCGTGTCCGTCTGTCTGCCTGCGTGTCCGTCTGTCTGCCTGCGTGTCTGTCCGTCTACCTGCCCGCGTGTCTGTCCGTCTGCCTGTCTGTCTGCGTGTCTGTCCGTCTGCGTGTCTGTCCGCCTGCATGTCTGTCCGCCTGCCTGCCTGTCTGCCTGCCTGTCTGTCCGTCTGTCTGCCTGCGTGTCTGTCCGTCTGTCTGCCTGCGTGTCTGTCCGTCTACCTGCCCGCGTGTCTGTCCGTCTACCTGCCCGCGTGTCTGTCCGTCTGCCTGCCTGTCTGTCTGCCTGTCTGTCTGCGTGTCTGTCCGTCTGCGTGTCTGTCCGCCTGCATGTCTGTCCGCCTGCCTGCCTGTCTGTCCGCGTGTCTGTCCGTCTGTCTGCCTGCGTGTCTGTCCGCCTGCCTGCCTGTCTGTCCGCGTGTCTGTCCGTCTGTCTGTCTGCGTGTCTGTCCGTCTGCGTGTCTGTCCGCCTGCATGTCTGTCCGCCTGCCTGCCTGTCTGTCCGCGTGTCTGTCCGTCTGTCTGCCTGCGTGTCTGTCCGTCTGTCTGCCTGCATGCGTGTCTGTATGTCTGTCTGCCTGCGTGTCTGTCTGTCTGTCTGCCTGCGTGTCTGTCTGTCTGCCTGCCTGCGTGTCTGTCTGTCTGCCTGCCTGCGTGTCTGTCTGTCTGCCTGCCTGCGTGTCTGTCTGTCTGCCTGCCTGCGTGTCTGTCTGTCTGCCTGCCTGCGTGTCTGTCTGTCTGCCTGCCTGCGTGTCTGTCTGTCTGCCTGCCTGCGTGTCTGTCTGTCTGCCTGCGTGTCTGTCTGTCTGCCTGCGTGTCTGTCTGTCTGTCTGCCTGCCTGCGTGTCTGTCTGTCTGCCTGCCTGCGTGTCTGTCTGTCTGCCTGCCTGCGTGTCTGTCTGTCTGCCTGCCTGCGTGTCTGTCTGTCTGCCTGCCTGCGTGTCTGTCTGTCTGCCTGCCTGCGTGTCTGTCTGTCTGCCTGCCTGCGTGTCTGTCTGTCTGCCTGCCTGCGTGTCTGTCTGTCTGCCTGCGTGTCTGTCTGCCTGCCTGCGTGTCTGTCTGCCTGCCTGCCTGCCTGCGTGTCTGTCTGCCTGCGTGTCTGTCTGTCTGTCTGCCTGCCTGCGTGTCTGTCTGTCTGTCTGCCTGCCTGCGTGTCTGTCTGTCTGTCTGCCTGCCTGCGTGTCTGTCTGTCTGTCTGCCTGCCTGCGTGTCTGTCTGTCTGTCTGCCTGCCTGCGTGTCTGTCTGTCTGTCTGCCTGCCTGCGTGTCTGTCTGTCTGTCTGCCTGCCTGTGTGTGTCTGTCTGTCTGTCTGCCTGCCTGTGTGTGTCTGTCTGTCTGTCTGCCTGCCTGTGTGTGTCTGTCTGTCTGTCTGCCTGCCTGTGTGTGTCTGTCTGTCTGTCTGCCTGCCTGTGTGTGTGTCTGTCTGCCTGCCTGCGTGTGTGTCTGTCTGTCTGTCTGTCTGTCTGCCTGCGTGCGTGTCTGTCTGTCTGCCTGCGTGTCTGTCTGTCTGTCTGTCTGCCTGCGTGTCTGTCTGTCTGCCTGTGTGCGTGTCTGTCTGTCTGCCTGCGTGCATGTCTGTCTGTCTGCCTGCGTGCGTGTCTGTCTGTCTGCCTGCGTGCGTGTCTGTCTGTCTGCCTGCGTGCGTGTCTGTCTGTCTGCCTGCGTGCGTGTCTGTCTGTCTGCCTGCGTGCGTGTCTGTCTGTCTGCGTGCCCGTGTGCGTGCCTGTCTGTCTGTCTGCGTGTCTGTCTGTCTGCCTGTGTGTGTCTGTCTGCCTGCCTGCCTGCCTGTGTGTGTGTGTGTGTGTGTCTGTCTGCCTGCCTGCCTGTGTGTCTGTCTGTCTGTCTGCCTGCCTGTGTGTCTGTCTGTCTGCCTGCCTGTGCGTGTGTGTGTCTGTCTGCCTGCCTGTGTGTGTGTGTGTGTCTGTCTGCCTGCCTGCCTGCCTGTGTGTGGGTGGGTGTCTGTCTGCCTGCCTGTGTGTGGGTGGGTGTCTGTCTGCCTGCCTGTGTGTGGGTGGGTGTCTGTCTGCCTGCCTGTGTGTGGGTGGGTGTCTGTCTGCCTGCCTGTGTGTGGGTGGGTGTCTGTCTGCCTGCCTGTGTGTGGGTGGGTGTCTGTCTGCCTGCCTGTGTGTGGGTGGGTGTCTGTCTGTCTGCCTGCCTGTGGGTGGGTGGGTGTCTGTCTGTCTGCCTGCCTGTGTGTGGGTGGGTGTCTGTCTGTCTGCCTGCCTGTGTGTGGGTGGGTGTCTGTCTGTCTGCCTGCCTGTGTGTGGGTGGGTGTCTGTCTGCCTGCGTGTGGGTGGGTGTCTGTCTGCCTGCCTGCGTGTCTGTCTGCCTGCCTGCCTGTGTGTGTGTCTGCCTGCCTGCCTGCCTGCGTGTGTGTCTGTCTGCCTGCCTGCCTGCGTGTGTGTCTGTCTGCCTGCCTGCCTGCGTGTGTGTCTGTCTGCCTGCCTGCCTGCCTGCGTGTGTGGGTGTGTCTGTCTGCCTGCCTGCGTGTCTGTCTGTCTGCCTGCCTGCGTGTCTGTCTGTCTGTCTGCCTGCGTGTCTGTCTGCCTGCCTGCGTGCGTGTCTGTCTGTCTGTCTGCCTGTGTGCGTGTCTGTCTGTCTGCCTGCCTGTATGCGTGTCTGTCTGTCTGTCTGCCTGTGTGCGTGTCTGTCTGTCTGCCTGTGTGCGTGTCTGTCTGTCTGTCTGCGTGCGTGCGTGTCTGTCTGTCTGTCTGCGTGTGTGTGTCTGTCTGTCTGTCTGCCTGCGTGTCTGTCTGTCTGCCTGCGTGTCTGTCTGTCTGCCTGCGTGTCTGTCTGTCTGCCTGCGTGTCTGTCTGTCTGCCTGCGTGTCTGTCTGTCTGCCTGCGTGTCTGTCTGTCTGCCTGCGTGTCTGTCTGTCTGCCTGCCTGTGTGTCTGTCTGCCTGTGTGTCTGTCTGTCTGTCTGCCTGCCTGTGTGTCTGTCTGCCTGCCTGTGTGTCTGTCTGTCTGTCTGCCTGCGTGCGTGTCTGTCTGTCTGCCTGCCTGCTTGCGTGTCTGTCTGTCTGCCTGCCTGCGTGTCTGTCTGTCTGCCTGCCTGCGTGCGTGTCTGTCTGTCTGTCTGCCTGCCTGCGTGCGTGTCTGTCTGCCTGCCTGCGTGCGTGTCTGTCTGCCTGCCTGCGTGCGTGTCTGTCTGTCTGCCTGCGTGCGTGTCTGTCTGTCTGCCTGCCTGTGTGCGTGTCTGTCTGTCTGCCTGCCTGTGTGCGTGTCTGTCTGTCTGCCTGCCTGTGTGCGTGCCTGTCTGTCTGCCTGCCTGTGTGCGTGCCTGTCTGTCTGCCTGTGTGTGTCTGTCTGCCTGCCTGCCTGTGTGTGTGGGTGGGTGTCTGTCTGCCTGCCTGTGTGTGGGTGGGTGGGTGTCTGTCTGCCTGCCTGTGTGTGGGTGGGTGGGTGTCTGTCTGCCTGCCTGCGTGTGGGTGGGTGTCTGTCTGTCTGCCTGCCTGTGGGTGGGTGGGTGTCTGTCTGTCTGCCTGCCTGTGGGTGGGTGGGTGTCTGTCTGCCTGCCTGTGGGTGGGTGGGTGTCTGTCTGCCTGCATGTGGGTGGGTGGGAGGGTGTCTGTCTGCCTGCCTGCCTGTGGGTGGGTGGGTGGGTGGGAGGGTGTCTGTCTGCCTGTCTGCCTGCCTGCCTGTGGGTGGGTGTCTGTCTGCCTGCCTGCCTGTGGGTGGGTGGGTGTCTGTCTGCCTGCCTGCGGGTGGGTGGGTGTCTGTCTGCCTGCGGGTGGGTGGGTGGGTGTCTGTCTGCCTGCCTGTGGGTGGGTGTCTGTCTGCCTGCCTTTGGGTGGGTGGGTGTCTGTCTGCCTGCCTGTTTGTGGGTGGGTGTCTGTCTGTCTGCCTGCCTGTGGGTGGGTGGGTGGGTGGGTGTCTGCCTGCCTGTGGGTGGGTGGGTGTCTGTCTGCCTGCCTGTGGGTGGGTGGGTGGGTGGTTGGGTGGGTGTCTGTCTGCCTGCCTGTGGGTGGGTGGGTGGGTGGGTGTCTGTCTGCCTGCCTGTGGGTGGGTGGGTGGGTGGGTGTCTGTCTGCCTGCCTGTGGGTGGGTGTCTGTCTGTCTGCCTGCCTGTGGGTGGGTGGGTGTCTGTCTGCCTGCCTGCCTGTGGGTGGGTGGGTGTCTGTCTGCCTGCCTGTGGGTGGGTGGGTGTCTGTCTGCCTGCCTGCCTGTGGGTGGGTGGGTGTCTGTCTGCCTGCCTGCCTGTGGGTGGGTGGGTGTCTGTCTGCCTGCCTGCCTGTGGGTGTCTGTCTGCCTGCCTGCCTGTGGGTGGGTGGGTGTCTGTCTGCCTGCCTGCCTGTGGGTGGGTGGGTGTCTGTCTGCCTGCCTGCCTGTGGGTGGGTGGGTGGGTGTCTGTCTGTCTGCCTGCCTGTGGGTGGGTGGGTGTCTGTCTGTCTGTCTGCCTGCCTGTGGGTGGGTGGGTGTCTGCCTGCCTGCCTGTGGGTGGGTGGGTGGGTGGGTGCCTGCCTGTGGGTGGGTGGGTGCCTGCCTGCCTGTGGGTGGGTGGGTGGGTGCCTGCCTGCCTGTGGGTGGGTGGGTGGGTGCCTGCCTGCCTGCCTGTGGGTGGGTGGGTGGGTGTCTGCCTGCCTGCCTGTGGGTGGGTGTCTGCCTGCCTGCCTGTGGGTGGGTGTCTGCCTGCCTGCCTGTGGGTGGGTGGCTGGGTGTCTGCCTGCCTGCCTGTGGGTGGGTGGGTGTCTGTCTGTCTGCCTGCCTGTGGGTGGGTGTGAGGGTGTCTGTCTGTCTGTCTGCCTGCCTGTGGGTGGGTGGGTGTCTGCCTGCCTGCCTGTGGGTGGGTGGGTGGGTGCCTGCCTGCCTGTGGGTGGGTGGGTGGGTGTCTGCCTGCCTGCCTGTGGGTGGGTGGGTGGGTGTCTGCCTGCCTGCCTGTGGGTGGGTGGGTGGGTGTCTGCCTGCCTGCCTGTGGGTGGGTGTCTGCCTGCCTGTGGGTGGGTGTCTGCCTGCCTGTGGGTGGGTGTCTGTCGGTCGGTGTGTGTGATCTCAGAATAGCAGCAGCTCTGATCTCCACTTCCCTGTTTACACGCTTTCCCTCCACTTCGCTTCCTGCCCATTTTGCCCCGCCTACCTCTCTGAGTGGAAGGTTTTCAGAGTGACGCATAAAGAGCTGTGAGTGCTGTGAGTGGTCGTACTGAACATTTCGAAAGCACCCTGCTTTGCTATTAGACAGACCTGGCGTCAATCAAAAGGTGAGTCCCGCCCCCTGTGGAAACGCAACGCTTTCTCAAAATATTTATGGAATGAATCAGATGCAATCACAAAAAAATAAATGGTTATGAATGATTGGTAGTTTGGATCGTTTTACACACACAAGGACTTAAAGTTGTAAAAATAGAAAACATGACTGAGTGAAAAAAGAATATGGAGTAAAAACAGGACTTTATTATTATAATTATTATTATAATAATTATTGTTGTTATGTGTTAGCTTGGTTAGATAACAGCTCATGGGGTTTGGTATAATTTATCCACTAATCTCTAACACACATTAATATATAAAGTCAGTATTTATTTAGATTAAATGTACACTATATTATATGTCCCATGTTAAACACCACCAACGCGCTGATCGTCATGTTTGATCATTAGGAGATAAATGAGATGCCCCGTGTGTAAATGCCCTTCCTGTGCGAGACAGCGTGGCACACACAACACGCGCCGCGTCCAAAACCCATCACTACTGCACAAATAGGGCACTAGATAGGGGACGTGCGTCATTACGCTACACGTTACGTAGGGCACGTGGTGTCAACACTGAGCAGCCGTTTGGGATTCGGCCTCGCGCGCTTGCACTTCCGGGTTTAGCCTCCAAGCCCGTTATTTTACAAAACTACAACACGCCATTACACCGTCTCTGTACAAACAGCTGTAGATTAAATAAGTCCATGTGTAAAGCGCTTCTGAGTCCCCATGCAGGTTTTACACAGCCAACCGAACCAAGGTGATCCTGCACTAATGTCCTCCGATAAGTCTATATATGCATGCGGGCGCGCGCGCGCACACACGCAAACACACACTACCCTGAGTGATAAAGCTGCTTATTCACATCTGTGCTCGCGTTACCTGCACGGATCAGTAAATCCAACTGGTTAGCGGCCCCCTCATGAAGCGACGTCGCCATGTTTAGGTTCACGCTCATACACAGAGGCTCACGTTATTTTCTTTCTTTCCCACCCGCACTCTGGCAATTCACGCCTCCGCGCCTGACGTCAACACAGCCTCTTGTGCTGATATTGGTCAGGAGCTCATATTCACGAGTGGTCAGCCAATTACAGAACAGGAAGGCGTAACTGGTCGGAATGTGCGTGTGGAAAAAAAAACGCCGTTGACTCTCATGCTATCACGCCGCCACTAACAGAGCCGAAGCACCGCATCAGATCGTTCCGCAGCGCGCAGCTCCGCTCTATACTGTTTACAGGGTCATTTACACTTATTAAAATACACACCTTCACTAACACTCATTGACACACTAAATCAGCTAGTTTACATCAGAATGGAAGAATCTCTAAAAGCTGCCATTAAAACTCATTTTTGATATTTTTAAGTGATTTATTTTGCTATTATATTGTTTAATCTTTGTTCACTGATGAAGAAAATGTATTAAAGATGAAACCTGCCAATGTGACAAAAATACTGCTTTAAGTTAAAGTCAAATCTTCATCATCCCCAAATCAGAGAGGAAAAAAAAGATCCTCCTCAGTGGATATTTTATGGTATAAATTAATTCACAGATTTAGGTTCGGTTTGTACTGACTGAAGTACTGATGGTAGTGTTTGTGTTGTGAGATCACACTGCAGGAGCTGCATTTCACCACACCGCCACAAGAGGGCATACAACTGTTCTAACATTGTGTTTACCACAAACCCATACGTTATACAGTGCACAGGACGACTCCAGGAAAACAGAAGAAGTGTATAATCTTACTGTATACAGTTTCATACTAAACCAACACCCATACTGTATATCATAAAAACTTATTCACTGATAATTAACTGACTACAAAAGATCTTTAAACTTTAATTCTTAGCATGAGAGGAATAATCAGATAAATCAGACACTTCCACCATACTCTCAGCTACCACAAACACATGAAAATGGTCTCTGACTGCCGACATGTTGAAAGTCTATAAACAGGATCACATTAGTGAGCAGTCCATCTCTGGACTCAAATCCTCAGCTCCTCCAACCTACAACCATGTCACCTTTTTGTCTACTGATGTTTGTGAATTCACAGGTCAAAGGTCAGTTAAATAAAAATTTAAATAAACCTCAACCAGAAACAACTGAATCCTTCACATTCTCAGTGTTTCCCTCTCAGTGATGTAGGTGCAGTGAGGTATAGTGTAGCATGCAGGTGATCGGTCACTGTAGCCATGGGTCTGAAATAACAACCATAAATATTGGCACCCCAAGACAAATAATCAAGGCAGTGGATTATTGAACCCCCTCACCCCACACCCCTGTGGCTGTAATGAGCTGTAATGTGTTTGAGACAGTGTAAGTGCGTGTGTGTGTTACCTGTTTCCACTATTTCTGTCTCCACTTCCTGTTCCTCTGCAATGCCCTGCATCAGCTCCGTGTTCTCATCGTACACATACACATGAGCAGGTGAGCACTGCTCATCTTCTTCCTGATCACATACTCCCTCTATCTCACACACATCCTCACACACACCCTCCACATCACATACACCTTCACACACTCCCTCAACCTCACACACACCCTCTTCCTGTCACACAGACAGAGATGCATTATCAGACAAGTGTGTGTGTGTGTGTGTGTGTGTGTGTACACACACGTACACGTACCTGATGCAGATCCTCCACTGCAGTGACATATTCCAGCACGGCTCCTCCACTGTCTACTAACACCACCGACGTCATCCCTCATTCCCTGTGAACATGTGTGCGCACACGCGCGCACACACACACACACACACAAATCAGTTCCCCAGTCACCTCCACACCAGTGAAAGTATATCCATCTGAATCAGTGAGAAGGTACAGAGGCGTGTCACTGTCTTTCTTTATCATGTGTGTGTGTTCACATCAAAGCATCACATGGCCACACACAAGGCCACTTTTGTTTCTACACAGAATGACTGACTACACACACAACTTATAATTACTAAGCCATATTAATGTATATGTATTGGACTCTATCCCCTCAATCAAGACTAATTTCTATCCTATTAAATCTAAAGAACGTGTAGAGAGAGAGAGAGATAAAGGGTATATTTGCAGTAATCTTCAGTAAAATGTAAATACACCGATGTTTCCTATTATTTTTATGACGTCATGTTTACGCAGACATGGAAATGTTAATGAGACTCACAAACATACACAACAAACTAACTACATGCTTATTTATTTAGAACCTACAGTTAGCATTAAAGCTAACAATACTGTAAGTAAAAATCACATTCAGTCTGAATCATTAATGCACTTTATTAATATTTTGTTAATTAGTGTAACGTATTAAACACGCTGTAGTTAAATGCAGTAATATTTCTATACATTCCCAACTTTAATTACTAACATGTCACAGCTTATTTACATCAGCAGTTATGCAGGACAATGCTAAAGCTAACCGTCAGGCTGCTGGACAATGCGTACAGCGACGCTAAGCTACATTAGCAACAGTTATCTTAAACAAATAAATGTCCACATTACCTTCAATGCAACACACTGAATAAACAGTCAGATGTTTATAAATGTTTTTAATCCGGCGTTTTAAAACTCTGCTGTTTTAGTATATTGTTATCTTTATAGCTACATAGCTAAAATCTCCAACCTATCAGAAAATACGAGATTCTGTAATGCGCATGCGCGCCTTTAAAAGTCCGAGATCTCCGCGTCTCTGGCTGACATTACACTGCGCATGTGCAAACGTTTGTTTTACACCTGGCTTCATCTAGTGTACAGAGCTGCAGTAATTCATACAGCTTTAAACCTGCTATTGCAATTCGACCTGTGTGAAAATATCATGTTCAATAAAACAATTACATGTGTATATTACATCTCAGTAGACCGTCAATACACAATCAGTTTATATTTACATTTACAGTGCAAGATGACTACACATGGAATGTGTGTTTTTGTGTGTGTATTGGGGTGGCACAGTTCACAAAACCCACAGTTCGGTTCGTATCACGGTTTTAGGGTCACGGTTCTTGTTGTTATTTTTTCTTTTAATCTTCAACACTCAACAAATTTCCTTCAGCATTTGATATATACCTTAATAGCCTAATTATCCACAATTTATGATACAGTATTAACATTTTTGTAATGTAATCATGCACTAACTGAAATTTACTTGACTTTAAGCACATTATTGGGACCATCTCTGAGTAAAAGCTAGTTGAGATTTTGATACAGCAAGAGAGAAGACATTGATGATGACATGCTTTTTGTTTATTTGGCAAATAAAGGAGAATGTGTATTGTTATCTCTACAGGAACTTGTGCCTTTTTAGCACACAAAAACTGAAATTAACTTGCATTTATCAAACTGCCAACTTCAGTGTAGCTCTTACAAAATTTTTTTTAAACAAGTCTAAATATTTTAAACATAAATATATAATATAATATAACATAATATAATGAGGCTATAACAATAGCAAAGGCCATAATCATGAAGTCAAGCATTATGGACCTCCGCCTATATCCATTATCCAACAAAAAGTGGTACAGCTCCCACATACTTTGACACACAGGGGTGAGCCTGGTCTCATTTGAAAGAAGAGATTCTCTAGTTTCAGAAACTAGTTTAACAGATTGATTCTAGGCCTTACTGGCACAAAGTTACAGGGGTTTTATTGCAGATTTCCCTGTCCGCCTGGGTTGTTTTTCTGATAAACTGATTAATCTTATTTTTCTGGAACATGTTAGGGACAAACCAACAACTGAGAGTCATAGCCACATGTCTTGGCTTTCACCAAAAATTCAAGTCAAAAGACCCAAAAATGGATTTTATATGAATATTTTTCTACGGGCCTGGTCGTCGGGTGCAGCGTTTTTGTGTACTTGTTTACTATATAACTTTGAAATAAAAGGCTGCAGGCTCAGTCTGACAAGCCATAAATAAGCCTAGACTCTCTCTCTATCAATCTGGTGTGAAAACAGGCCTGTAACTTGACACCCTGAGCTGTGAGAGGGACAAAAGGTCAGGGATTACGCAAGAATTCTTCTGCGCATCCAGTTCACGCAGACACAGGCAAAGAACATACGGCATGTCATATACCGTTGGAATCGTCTGCTTATTGGCTAAACGGCTGTATAGGTCCCAGCCCATTTCATTGCTATTGGAAGGAGTAATTGTCAGTCAAATGCGGGTTCCCAAAAATTATTGGTCATGCCACCATTGGCTTCTCAGCCGTCTATCTCTGCCATACAAGCACCGATTGGCTCAAATGAGGGCTTATTACACTTCTGTTTCCAGTTTTCAGAACACTAACGGAATATTTGCGGGTTAGACCAGAGCGTTTTGGATTAAAAGGCTTACATATTTCAATTCCTTGGACCTGTGTGGATTTTTGTGGATTATTTGTGTTGGAATATACTACCCCAGTGAAGAAAGAGACGCGTCTAAAGGTAAGGGAAAAACCGGTCTAGCGCCACCTAGGTCAGTTTTGTCCGAAATTGTTTTCTAATTGTATGAAGGCTGTGAATCATATTGTGCTTTGTGTGTGGGCTTAAAAAATATTGAGAGTATAAACTTTACTAGGTAAATAGGTTTTTTCGTGTTTTTGGAGCATTTGATGCTTTAAAGTTGAATTGAAGCTTGTTTCTGGGTCATCCCCTAGTGGTCACTGCTACTTCCGACCCGTAAGAGGTTTTAGCCATCTTAACACAAAAACAGTATAAACAATGCTTCTATTCCCTGAGAATGAGGATACATTTCTTTCACTTGAAATTAAATTGCAGGAAACTAGAGATTAAAGTGCCACTGTATATATTTAAATGTTACAAATAAAAATGCTGGCTATCAAAATTGCTATAAAATGTTGCATAAAAAACAATTCCTCCGTTCACTTAATTTTCATATTCGTCTGCAAGAATATCAGTTTGTCCACATTTTCTGCCAAGAGGCGAGACCTACTTGCAGTGACTATGTCCCCAGCCGTTGAGAAAACACGTTCACTTGGCACAGATGAACCTTGGACAGTGAGGTTACGTTGGGCTAACTTTGCAATGTGAGGATACTTATGCTCATTGCTCTTCCAAAATGCGAATGGGTCTTCATCCACAGAGATGCAAGCCTGTGGCCTTGTATGAGGTGACCTCTTCATGAATGATGTCTGAAAAAGGCTGTAACGTCTTTCCTCTGTTTAAAAAAAATCTGCAAATACTATTGCCATGGCAGATTTTTTTTCTGGGGAGGAGAGGTCTCTGATGGCCCTGGCTCCGCTCCTGAGGATGAACTGGCCGCTTGGGCTTCACTGTTTTGACCCTGATGAGTATATGACAAAATAGACATTTTGGAAATGTTAATAACAACAAATAGCTCTCGTGGCGGCAAAAAAATTATTCTCTACTGGGCAGTGGTAAAAGAAAAATTTTACAAAGGCACAAATAGATTAAATATGCTTGGCTTAGTTCAAAAAATAAAAAAATAAAACAGCAGTTATCATTAGTATAAAAAAACTAAAAAATTATAATATATTAAATAAATCGAATTTTAGTTAGATACAAAAAAACAAACACAATACCTGCATTCAATGTCCACAATGTCAGTGCGGTTAGATCATCGTAGATTTTCTGAACAGAGGCTTCTTCCAGGTAAGGCAGGGACTTGAATCTTGGATCCAGTGCTGTGGCTCTGTGCATATAATCCTGAACACCAGGGTCATTGTATCTGCCTTTAAGGTCTTTAGTGATGGCTGCCTTAGCCTATTTGATGGTGGAACTGTCCTCTGCACTTGATGTCATGGATTTCAGTATCATCTTCTGCAGTGGGATAATCGTTGAAACTGAGGGGGATGTTTCTGTGCTCATGAGGGTGTTTACATTCTTCAAAGGTTTGAGAATATTAATGAGACCCTCTGTCAGTTTTGTCTCACTTTCAGTTACCAATGCAATGTCCTTGACTTTCTTCTTCATATCCTTGTCCATTACGGCAGAGTATATGGCAGTCTGTTGGCAGTTCCAGCATATCCTGCTTGGTTTTCAAGGCATGGGCAGCTGTGAACCTGTGCTTCGGTGAAAGAAGCTAACCACCTTCCTAACCTTCCCCAAGAGTCAGGATACTTGGTTTATTGAGATTGCACTCTTGGCTGCAAGGTTAACTGTGTGTGCGAAGCACCCGATCTGTGGGCCAGGTCCCGCTGCTAAATCGATAGCATTCACTATATTTTTAGCATTATCTGTAGTAACAGGAATTATGCTATTTACCATCTCCAGTTTCCAGTGACTTTCATAAATGGGGCGTGTTTGCAAAATGCAGCTTCTCATTTCCCACTCTGAAATATTCCGAAGGGAGCGGTCACCGTGAGGTCCATCCATCTGTAGTGAGAGCTGCGTGGGCTGTGTCGGACAATTCAGTTTTGGAATGACATTGGTGCCGAAGTGTCGGCGAGAGGGCACATTAAACCGCGGCTCGAGTACATTCATCAGCTGACGAAATCCTTCACACTCAATCACGCTGGTTGCATATCTTTTGCTATAAACATCCCCAATGCTTTAGTCTAGTATGGCTATTGCCCTTTCTGACTTATCACTGAGAGGTTGCTTAAATGCTGCGGACAGTAGAAGTTGTTTCCTAACCGGCTCTCTCTCCGTTTTGTGCCTATCGACACATTGGTGTGATGTCTTCTCAAATGAACTGTCATATCAGAAGTGTTGCCATTAACATATTGAATGCATTTTGCACAATGCTTTCACACAGTTGCAGTTCTATCTACTGTTTTATTTCCATTGTCATCGTAAGTAACATGAAATCCAAAATGTTCCCACACACGGGATTTGAACAACGCGGGCGCATCCGCCAACTCCGGGCAGCCTTCATTATCTCCTCCACTTGCCATTTCTGCAGCACTCCTTACTCAACGTTTACTGTCTAGATGTATGTTCACGCAAAACTGTCTGAGGCGAAACTGAGCACGGGGCTACATTGCGCATGCGTTGAACTGTGCGATGCACACATGAACCAAACCGAGACAAGCGAACTGAACGGTCCGGGTGTTTTTTCATGTACCGTGTATGTTTGTGTTTGTGTATGTGTGTGTTTGTGTATGTGTGTGTTTGTGGGTGTGTATGTTTGTGTGTATGTTTGTGTTTGTGGGTGTGTATGTGTGTGCTCTCATTATGATTATAGACACATTATAATAACAATGTAATAAACACTGTGTATATATACAGTATAAACAGGTTTTGCCTTTTGTTTATTAAAGAAGGACAAACTTGATATCCATTTAATGTAAGGTTTTACATTTTGGTAAAAGACGTTTGTCTGTGTTCTCACTATATTAAAGTTCATTTAAAAAACCTGTCATGTTACTGACAGACCCTTAAGGTTACAGCATTCTGTCAGTTACAACACACTGACACTGGAGACTCCATAATGTTACAAACTTCCATAAGTGTTAGATAAATGTCACCATATCAATAATCACGTGCATGTTGTTTAATGTGTTCATGTGGAGTGCTCACCTTAGATGTCTGTTATTGTTATACTTGTGATGTGCATTATTGTCAAACAATGAATCAACACCAGTGGTGTAGTCGGGGCCATACGTACGTATACACAGTATACTTACTTTTTTCCAGGGCTGTTTGCGTATAACGACTTCTATGGATTAATATTAGCATATACCCTCGGTATACCCACTTGTTTTGCGGCTTAAAACAACCATAATTTACCCTTGTCTTTTCTTCCCCTTTAACTGCATCGCACAGCTGTCGTGCACCAACTTCACCAAGCGTTTACAGGAAGGAGAGTTTACGTAATTTCCCGAATCAATAACTCCTGAGATAAACGCTCTTATTACACAAATAACCTATTTTCTATCTTAGTAATGTAGAGAGGCAGCTACAACCCGATTTTCCTCAAAATCAGCTTTCCTCTACGGTGGACAAAATACACAAATCTCTATGTGCGGACGGCTGAGACAGATTCCAAGGGACCGTCTGCAAAGTGCAAAACCCGAAAAGCAGTAATACACTGTACTGTCACCAAATTCAGCTCACACATCACTGATGTCCTGATAGTTATACAACAACACTTATTTTGGGGAAATGTGTTTTTGTATAATTTCTATTAATTTTTAAATATGAAATTTATTCCATAACTTCACTATTATGGAAATTATATTCAATAACTTCACTGTAATACACTGTACTGTCACCAAATTCAGCTCACACATCACTGATGTCCTGATAGTTATACTACAATACGTATTTGGAGAAATCTTGCTTTTTGATTATTTTTATTGTTTGCATTATAAAGAATATACAACAGTATATAATTCACTGTATTATAAACTTCAATGGGTAAATCAGCTTTTGTCAAATATATGTAATCCTGCTGCTTATATAAGAGCTATTACAGATTTTGTTAAACTCTATGGTCTCTGTACAGTACTTGCTTTAGCTCAATGCACAATGCACAATACCAAGGGATATATCTGCTCTGTATTTGTGCTTCTGTCATCCCTGATTGGGATGCAATTCAATAGATGATTCATCAGAAAAATCAACCTTATGCCAGTCCATGTTACAATAGATAGAAAAAATGTTTTGTAACATACTGTAACTGAACAAACAATGCATAATTGAATGATAAATAGTTTTTATATAAGTGTATGATTGCATTATAGTAGAGCATTATGTTAGCATCGCAAAGGTTGTGGGTTCGATTCCCAGGGAACACAGATTCTGATAAAATGCTTTTCTTGTTTTGGCAGCATGGCAGGGAACAGGGGGTTTAAGAGGTGGGCAGGGGTAATAGTATACCATATATTTTTTGAGGACTACACCACTGATGAACACCTTCTGACCAGAGGTGGCAAAAGTACACACATCCTTTATTCAAGTGGAAGTACAGATACTCATTTTTTAAAAGACTCCAGTGAAAGTAGAAGTAGTGACTACACTCTCTTACTCAAGTTAAAGTAAAGAAGTATGGGCTCTGACATGTACTTAAGTAAAAAGTCGCAGATACAAGTACCTGTTTAGTGTCACCTGTTTAGTGTCATGCTGGTAACTGGACGTCATGTTTATAAATATATATATTATATGTATATAATGTGTGTGTGATGTATATGTATATATAATATTGGAGTGTGCTGATGGATATTTGTGTTCATCAGCCACAAGAGTGTTACGAAAGGCAGGCACTGATGTAGGTGAGGTAGGGTGGAGTCAGCGATCACATTCATCCCAAAGGTGTTCAGTAGGGATGAGATCAGAAAACAACAACATATAGCAGGAAAGGTCAGGTGACCCAATACTTTTGGAAATATAATGTATACCAAGTGTATCACCAAGGCCATATCCCAAAATGTAGGGAGATTCCAGCTCTGTCCTTGAAAACAACTCAAAATTATTGTGATGTTTTACAAATGACAAAACTAATGGTTAATTAAATCAAGCACTTCGTGTTTTTTGGGTTGACACCAGGGGCGGTTCTAGGATTTCATCTTTAGGGGGGGCTTAGCCCTCAGTGAGAATTTAAAACTGCGCGTGCACGATGTGCGTACCTGTGCTTCTCCGTTCTAATAAAGCAGACAGCTGAAGACACACTTTTGAAAGACTACAACACATGCGTGTAAAAGCAAATTTAAAAAAATCGCTCTTAGATCAAACTGACAAATAATTTTCTTTCCCATCGACGACATGTCCTGCATTTTAACGTCATTTTTATTGTTTATTTATGAAAGTAAAAATTATCCTTATAGTTTTAGGGTGGCTGAGATTACAGACAGTGGGGCTGAAGCCACCCTAAAAAAGGTCTAGAACTGCCCCTGGTTGACAAAATTCGCAACGCATTCGCCAGGAATCCTTTTTGACGCCGATTATTTCAAACATCTCCCTCATATATGGCCATGTGTGTTCAGGAATGTCCTCATTGTTAGTTATTTTAACATCGGTGACTCCCTCTGAATTAACATTAGCCATTCCTTTTGTAGGTGTGCTGCTCATTGTTAGCTCCGCTATCCTTAGTCTATGTCTGATAGCCAGTAAATAATACAGTACACCAGTCACATGGTGAAAAAGCCGCACAATGATAGGATGATAGGCTGGAAACAGCGCTCAATGAGAAGAAATAATACTAAAAGTAACGAGTCCGTTTTGAAAATGTAAGAAGTAAAAAGTACAGATATTTGTGTAAGAATGTAATGAGTAAAAGTAAAAAGTTGTCTGAAAAATAAATAATGGAGTAAAGTACTGATAAGAGAAAAATTTACTTAAGTACAGTAACAAAGTATTTTTACTCCGTTACTTCCCACCTCTGCTTCTGACCAATCACAACCCAAGATTTGGTGATGACATCATCCTTTCCAGTTTTAACCGTTAGGGAATTCTGTGGCTTTCACTCAGCAAGAAATCAGTACTGGATCCAGTACATTTGTACACATATACATCAGTACTGGATCCTGTACATTAGTACACATATACATCAGTACTGGATCCAGTATAGGACTGATGTCCACAGGTCCGTTAGACATCCCCCTCCCCTTTCCCAGTACCCTGACGGTACACCTGGGGTTGTTTCCGGTGACGCAGTGCCTTAGAAACTGTACACACCAGCATAGTGCTCTAATATGTAAGCGTGAACGGAGTGGGCGTGGTTAAGGAGGCGTGACGTGCTGCTGAAGCGTCTCTCAGCTGTTTCCGTTCAGTGATGGCTGCGTCCGCGCGCGCGCCGAAGAGCTGATGAAAGAACGGAACTTTTATTTCTTCTCCGTTCTTCTTTTCTGATCCGCCGGTGACACTCCAGCCCTTTATTCCTCTGCGCGCGCACGTTAGCAGCATCAGCGCGCGCGCTCTCTGTGCGGACTCTTCCTCATCTCGCACTGCACCATGGCGTTGAACGTCTGCACGCGATTTACCGACGAGTATCAGCTCTACGAGGAGCTCGGGAAGTAAGTGTGTGTGTGTGTGTGTGTGTGTGTGTGTGTGTGTGTGTGTGTGTGTGTGTGTGTGTGTGTGTACGTGAAGATAACGTGAAGCGAATGGGGGCGCGGGATGGAGGAGAGGGACTGCTGCAGGCTCTGTCTGTCTCTGTGTCTCTCCCTCTTTCTGTGTGTATGCGCGCGCGCGCTGCAGGGACGGGGGGTGGCGGGTGGAGAAACACTGGCAATGCGACAGTAGATGTAAGCGTGCAGAATCGCGTCTTTCTGACCTCACGGAGGACCAAAGCATGTTGGGATACGCACGTGATAAGACTCTTAATAAGAGCAGCTCTCCTGTAGTCAGCACTGATGGAGATACAAACACACACTCTGTCCCTCTACATGACCATACTCTGTACATGAACTTCATCTGCCCCTTCTCACTATCCCGCTCTCTCTCTCTCTCTCTCTCTCTCTCTCTCTCTCTCTCTCTCTCTCTCTCTCTCTCTCTCTCTCTCTCTATCAGAGGAGCATTCTCTGTGGTGAGACGGTGTGTGAAGATCTCGTCAGGCCAGGAATATGCAGCAAAAATCATCAACACCAAAAAGCTCTCAGCCAGGGGTATGTGTGTGTTCATGTGTGTGTTTATGTGTGCGTGTGTGCATGTTTGTTAGTGGCCTCTATGCCATCAGACTTACAATGACAAATCAGATTCGTCCTTCATCATCACCAAACCAATCAGTACTTTCACCTTCAGACCTACAGACAGAAACTGAGAGACAGACAGACACATACTGTAAAGACACACAGAGGCTGACAGAGAGACACACAAAAGATAGAGAGAGAGAAAGAAAAAATAAAAAGAAAGATCTAATTATATAGACCAAAGCTAAAAATTCACACAGTCTATAATTATTATTTCAAGGTGTGTGTGTTTGTGTGTGTGTGTGTGTGTGTGTGTGTGTGATTTAACTCTGTCATTCCAGGAGGCTTAACTTTAACTAACTAGGGCACTTTTAATTAGAGACTAAAGACCTCTCTCTCTCTCTCTCTCTCTCTCTCTCTCTCTCTCTCTCTCTCTCTCTCTCTCACACACACACACACACACACACACAAAGAGTGAGGTTGGGGAGTGTGTGTCACTGTGTAATAGTTCTTTTTTCTCTCTCTTTCAGATCATCAGAAACTGGAGCGAGAAGCTCGAATCTGCAGACTGTTAAAACACCCCAATATAGGTATCTGTTTGTCTCTCTCTCTCTTTCTGTCTGTCTCTCTTTCTGTCTGTCTGTCTCTCTTTCTGTCTGTCTCTGTCTGTCTCTCTTTCTGTCAGTCTCTCTCTGTGTGTCTGTATCTCTTTCTTGCCTCTCTCTCTCTCTTTCTGTCTGTCTCTCTTTCTCTTTCTTCTGTCTGTCTCTTTCTGTGTGTCTCTCTCTGTGTGTGTCTGTCTGTCTCTCTCTCTGTCTGTCTGTCTCTCTCTCTGTCTGTCTGTCTGTTTCTCTCTTTCTGTCTCTCTCTCTTTCTGTCTCTCTCTCTTTCTTTCTGTCTCTCTCTCTCTTTCTGTCTCTCTCTCTCTTTCTGTCTCTCTCTCTGAGCTGTCTGTGTTCTGTGCTTTGCAGTCCGTCTTCATGACAGTATATCGGAGGAGGGCTTCCATTACCTTGTGTTTGATTTGTGAGTATCATTAAAATTCTGTGTGTGTGTGTGAGAGAGAAAGAGAGAGAGAGAGGGAGGGAGGGGTGTATTTTTTTTATAAGTAACACAGGATTACAGGGTCTGTGTGTTTACTTGATATGTGATTTGACCTTTGACCCCAGGGTCACTGGTGGAGAGCTGTTTGAAGACATTGTAGCAAGAGAGTACTACAGTGAGGCTGATGCCAGGTAACACACACACACACACACACACACACACACACACTCTCTCTCACACACACTCACACACAGACACACTCTCTCACACATTTACATTTACAGTATGTGACAGACTCTTATCCAGAGCGACATACATAAGTGCTTAAATCTCTAACATTAGATACATTAATGCTGGCTCACTAGGTTCCATAAGATATCATGAGTTTAAAATATTGTTCAAAGTTACAATGAGAGTGTCAAAGGTTTTTTTTTTTTTTTATAAATGCAAAAGATAGGGAAAGAAGTGCTAGTTGAAGTGCAGACACACACAGACACACTCTGTCTCTCTCTCTCTCTCTCTCTCACACACACACACACACACATACAAACTGTTCTAGAGCAGCAGCACACAGGTTCTCTTCACACAATACCCTGTGTAATGAAATGTCTTATTTTTATCTATTTGTATTGTTTTCATGGTGAAGATGATGATGATTGTTGTTGTTGTTGAATAATAATAATGTGTGTTTGTTCTTCTATCACAGTCACTGTATTCAACAGATTCTGGAAAGTGTTCATCACTGTCACATTAACGGCATTGTGCACCGAGACTTGAAGGTCTCACACACACGCACACACACACACACGCACACACAGACAGTACAACAAAACTATTAAAACCATTATGTGTCAGTGAGCAGTCTGCAAATAAACATACTGTTATTGCTCAGTGTTGACACTGAGTAAGGTATATGTTAGATTCAACAGAATTCTTAACGTGTGTGTGTGTGTGTGTTTCAGCCTGAGAATCTGCTGCTAGCAAGTAAACTGAAGGGAGCTGCAGTAAAGCTGGCTGATTTTGGACTCGCAATTGAGCTGCAGGGAGAACAGCAGGCCTGGTTTGGTAAGATCACACAAACACACACACACACACACACACACACACACACACACACACACACACACATTTGAATATCAAATCATCATCATGTGTGTAGGTTTTGCTGGGACTCCTGGTTATCTATCCCCTGAGGTTCTGAGGAAAGATCCTTATGGGAAACCAGTGGACATGTGGGCCTGTGGTGAGACACACAAAAACACATATAGAGTCTATATAAATATGTCTGTCCTATATCAATATGAGAAACAATAGATTACTTTCGTAACCCCGGTTCTCTGAAACATCGAGTGGAGAGATCCACCTATGGGAAGGGCATCCATTCCTGACCTCTACAGAAGCATCCAATTGCACCAAGTCTGGCTTGATAGACAGGAGCGCGTGCCAAAGGCAGGTAAGGTAACGCCCCTTATCAGAGTGCATAATGCACCTGCATGCGCTACCTTTCCTCAGTGAGCATATTCGCTTCTCGTGCAGCAAGCGGGGCAAACTTGGGATCTCTCCACTCGATGTTTCAGAGAACCGGGTTACGAAAGTAACCTATTGTTCTCTTTCATCATCTCGTGTTCGAGATCCACCTATGGGAGATATAGACAACTCCCTGGTTGAACAATACACTCACAGCGAGGCCCTGTAAGCCAGAGGACGGCCAAAAAGGTGGTGCTCGGCACGTCACAAAGCAGCAGACATAACATGCTGCGTGGGGTAAAAAGCCCAGCCAACGAGAAACACGACATGCCGCCTGCAGGAAAAGAACATGTCTATAAACATGTGAATGGACCAACCCGGGAGTCAGGGGGGGTAAGACCATGTGCTTGAAACATGCATAGCCAGGCCGGGCAGACAGGGTTGAAAGGAGTGTGGGCCTAGTTGCACGTGGCTACGAAGAGCTCACACTTAAGACCGCATGAGCCGCTGTGGTACGGGTAACATCAAGCCGGTAGTGCCTAACAAAGGTGTGCGGAGAGGACCAGCTCGCAGCGGCACAAATGTCCTGCAAGGGAACTCCCCCAAACAGAGCCCAAGAAGCAGCCAAGCCTCTAGTGGAGTGAGCCCTGAGGCCACCCGGAGGCTGCACGCCCCTAGACTCATATGCTAAGGCGATGGCTTCAACAAGCCAGCGAGAGAGGCGTTGCTTAGAGATGTGTTTCCCCGTGTTCGGCGGGGCCCAAGAGATGAAGAGCTGGTCGCTCCCTCAAAAAGAGTTTGTCCTGTCCATGTATGCCCGTAGGGCACGCACAGGGCACAAAGCATTCAACCTCTGGTCCTCTGACAGAAAGTGGGGAGGGTGAAAAGCGGAGAGCTTAATCACACCATCAGTGAAAGCTGGAAAGCACTTAGACATGAAGGCCGGGTTAGGCCTAAGCAAAACCTTATCTCCACTGAGCGAGAATTTGGTGCACGAGGAATGAACCGAGAGCGCATGCAAATCACTGACACATTTGGTGGAAGCCAAAGCCAGGAGCAGCGCCATCTTGAAGGACAGCAGCGTGAGGGAGATATCCCCTAGGGGCTCAAAAGGCTGTTGGGCCAGCACCTCCAGCACCATGGAGAGATCCCAGAGCCACCCTGTCCGGGTGAGGATGAAAGATGAATGAGGTCTGTCCGCAATGGGAGGGGCCATGGCTCCGCATATAGAAGAGGTGCGAGGCGAAGAGATCGACGGCTGCCTGGCTGAACCTCAGACAAAAGGTCTGCACCCCTGTTCAAAAAGCCCGGGACGTGAGTCGCCCGTAACGACAGGAAATGCCGTGTGCTCCACACCAACAGCTTGTGAGCCAGAGCGTGAAGTCTGGAGGAGCGCATGCCGCCCTGACGGTTGATATGTGCTTCAGCTGTCTTATTGTTGCAGCGCACCAGGCGGGGCAAGAATTGCTTTAGAGCTTTCAACACCATGAGGAGCTCGAAGTAATCGAAGATCGGCCACACACCGTTCACTGATCTGCCCTCTTGTGTGGCTCCCCAACCTGTCAAGGAGGCATCCATCGTAACCACCTTCTGCAGCAAGACCGCCCTGAGAGGGGTCCCACGTGCGTAAAACTCCGCAACTCTCCAGTGGCATTGATCCTTTGATTGTTCATGCTTTGTTTTTAAAAAAAAATGCATTATTTTTCATATATTTTAAAACGGTCTGATGGCTTCCAGGTTCTATGAAGCCAGTCCCTCAAAAATAGCAATGGGCTTTGATTGGTTAGCTGGCCCAGTGAGTTGTGATTCGATAATCGCCTAGTGCACATTTTTCGGAAACATCACGCCCCTTACCTTTACCAGTAGTCTATGCTTTGGTGGTATTATAAACAATGGCGTCAATAAAACCATATCAATTTGAGCCCGAATCGCATACAATCAAATTTGCAGAGTCAAACAGCATTGTCATTTGTCACTTCCTTGCTACAACGCACAATACTTACAGGTTGTGGCCCGTAAACAGCATCTGTTTTTTAAGTTGGAACTGCTCCATCTTTAAGGACAAGCCATTGGGCGAATCCTGCATTGAACTTGCGAAGATTGCGGAAGCTTTCCTCCGTAAAATGTGCAGCATGAGCAAGATTTGGGTAATAATTATGAGGGACCAAGTTAAAAATAAATTTTAACCATTGATCCCTAACTTCCCCATCCCTAGGAAGGCTAAACAAAGTGGACCTGCAATCCAATGAAAATAACAGTGTTTCGTCGGCATCGCAGCAATGACACTCCAGCCTACTAACTATACCACAACAACTCTTCTCCACAGCAATATAAAATGGCCATGCCCAAACCCTTATTTAATATTCATGGAGGAGGGGTTTATGTAAATATTACATAGTTACGTTGGGTTAGTTACGTCAGCAACCCTGGAGGAATGTTGTGTAGTCCTTACTGGCCGTTTGCTGTAGTCCTTAGAAATGAATTTCTTTAAAAGCAAATGTCTCCCTTTGCTTAAAACTTTGAACATTGTAACTTTGCAGATATTGTTTATGCTCAAACAGGAACATTACACACTAGCTAAAGTTAGAAAAGTTAAATCGTGTTTTACCACCTCTTTAACACATTGACTCTGAAACTGAGCGCAGCGATGTGTGAGAGCACACGGGCAGTGTTTTAAACCACTTTCTCTCTCGAATCAGCTATAATAAGTCAATCGTCTATGTAAGTCAGGATCCTGAGACCCGCTGTTCTCAGCGGCGCAAGCCCCGCCTCCACACACAGACAGAATGTTCTTGGACTCAGTGCGAGCCCGAAAGGAAGGACAGTGAATTCGTAACATACACCTTGGTAGGGCGAAATGAAGGAATTTCATGTGTGGAGGATAGAGATGCCTATGTGGAAAAAAGCATCGCTCAGATTGATCGAGCAAAACCAATCGTTCTGGTTTATCGAACGTATGAGAGAGCCGTGTGTTAACCATGTATTTCCGTAAATGTTTGTTCAACACTCTGAGATCCAGAATAGGACAGAGAGAACCGTCCTTTTTCGGGACCAGGAAATAGCGAGAGTAAAACCCCTGATCGCTTAGATGCAGGGATACAACTCGAATCGTCCTCTTCTCGAGAAGAGAGGAGATCTCGTCTTTCAGAATGTGGGAGGAGCCACAGTGATTGGAAAAACTGAAGTCTGTAACCCCTCGAGACTGTGTGAATCACCCAATCGGGGGCGCTGGGAGCCAATCTGGCCGGATCGTTCATTGGTGGTGCAAGGGCGCCATCTAGTGGCCAAACCAGAGAAGTTTACATCATTTCTTTGATGGAAAACTGGGGCCGTAGCCTTTATTGAACATTTGAGAGGAGTGTGAGGGGGGTGTTTGGTGACACTGCTTCTGTACTCAATCTCACCTCCTTCCCCACTGGAACAGGGGAACGCACTCTGGACGACACAGGGAACGGTGAAGCCTGTGCGGAACAAAGAATGACCTTTGCCTGCAAAGGGGGGCTGACCTCGCCAAAAGAGAACCTCCGTCTTTTGGACGGGCGAACCTGGAGGTTGGAACAGGTGTCTGGAGGGCTGGTCCTCTGCTGGGCCTGTGGTTTCCCACGGGGGTTGTTGGTCCTGCCAGCGTAGTGGGACTGGCGTCCCGCAGCAGGAGTGTTAGGCGGCCTCCCAGATGGCATCTGGTGCTGCGCCGGCTTCCTAGGAAGACACAGTTTGAAAGCCTCGTCCTCCTTCTTCTTATCAACGCAGCACTGCTGCATCAGCGCAACGGCCGGGCTGAAAAGAGCCTGACCCAGTTCAACTGGCGCCCCAGCGATGTGACGCTTCCTACTATCAGGGAGACCGGATAGATTGAGCCACAACGCACGTTCTCTGACCACCGACAAAGCCATAGAGCGCCCGCTCGCCTGGACAGCCTGACGGGCATTGCGGAGAACAAGGTCATTGACCGTGACGATCTCCTTCCAGAGATCGGGCGATGATGACCCACTTTCCAGTTGTTAGCCCAAATCAAGCAGGAGTTCAGCCTGATACACGGACAACAGCGAGGAGACATTGAGAGCTCGAATAGAAAAAGTGGAGGCTTTATATAACGCTTGATGAATCGACGCGGAGAAACGATCCATCTTGCCTGGGAGGACGGGATTGAGTGGGGCGAGCAGGACGCCCTGAGATGGGTTAAGGTGTCTGGCGATGGAAGGCTCGATCACAGGGGTATCGCCCATGCCGAGACCCGCCATATCCTTCACCTCAAGCCCAGCGAGACCGTGTTTCAGATCAAGCGCATCTCCCCAGCAATATCTCATGTGTTTTGCACATGCAGGGAGGACGGGCAGGAGCTGCTTTCTCGGGGCAGTAGGAGGCCCCAGAAGCTTTCCGTCATACACATCCCTCTCCTGATCCGAAGTGTTCAAGAGAGCCAGCCATTCGATGTTGAGCCGCGCAGCAGCGCGTTCACAAAGCTCCAACAGTACCAATTGAGGTGGGGCGGGGGGATCCTGAGGGGCCGCGGAAGACGGGATGGCTTCCTCGTCATCCGAGCCATCGAGAAGGCCCGCCTCAACCTCATCCCTGGAACCTGCCGGTCCTTCGGGGAAATGGTTGTCGGCCGGTAGTAAATCCTCAAATGGGGAAGGACACATATCGGCCCAGTCAGAGGAAGTTGCGCCGCCGGAGGCCCCCGGGAGCGCAGCGGCATCGCTTTTTCCCCCCTCCGAGTTGGACAGCTTGAAGTTGACAAACTGGGAAGTGGCCGTTTTGAGCCTGCGACGCAGGAGCTTTTTTGGGAGCGCCAGACAATGGCTACAGTTCTCCGTGAGGTCAATAGCCTCTTGCCCATGCTTGAGACCCGTGCAAACAACGCAGAAGGGATGGGAATCCCTTGCTGCGATGAGCGCGCCGCATGCGGCCAGGCAGGCTCGCGATAGGTTGTCCACTGGAGTAGCCGGAGCCGCTTTAGAAAGCGCCATAGAAAAGGAAAAAAAGGCAAAAAAGCAGGAGGGCAGCCTACAGAAAAAAAAGGGGTGTGTGAGCGTGGGCGGCTCGCGAAGCTAACCTGGTTGAGGACGAGCACGTCCGGCAGAGGCTGATTAAACGATATGTTCTCCTGAAGACAAAAAGTGCAGTCCAAAAAAGACCAGGGAGCTGTGAGGTAAAAGCAGAAGTCACAAGAAGCGAATGTTAACTGAGGAAAGGTAGCGCTTGCAGGTGCATTATGCACTCGGGTAAGGGGCGTTACCTTACCTGCATTTGGCACGCGCTCCTGTCTGTCAAGCCAGACTTGGTGTAATTGGATGCTTCTGTAGAGGTCAGGAACGGATGGCCTTCCCATAGGTGGATCTCGAACACGAGATGATGAAAGAGAACTGTGTGTGTGTGTGTGCATTTGTGTTGCAGGTGTGATCCTCTACATCCTGTTAGTTGGTTATCCTCCATTTTGGGATGAAGATCAGCACCGTCTCTATCAGCAGATTAAAGCTGGAGCCTATGACGTGTGTGCTTTTTTTGCAGTACTTCATTTTATCACAGTGCAGACTGTAAACTATGCCACCTCACTCACCCTCACCTAGTTTTATGACTTAAAAGTTCCTCTTTCTTATTCATCAGTTGAATTGATCAGGAAAGGTGTTTACTGACCTGAGTACAGTGACAGTAACCTGTGAGAGTAAAGTGGGCATGTCCTGGAGTCGTCTCCACAGCCTGTGGCTCAACTGCTTCAGCTATCAGCTGTTTATTAACACAAATTATTAATTAGTTAATATTTCACACAAAGTTTTCACATATATTAATGTGTGTGTGTGTGTGTAGTTTCCTTCTCCAGAATGGGACACAGTGACTCCAGATGCAAAAGATCTGATTAATAAAATGCTCACAATAAACCCAAATAAACGCATCACTGCAACCGAGGCTCTTAAACACCCCTGGATCTGTGTATGTAACACACACACACACACACACACACACACACACACACACACACACATACTCACACACGCACAGACACTCACTCACACCTTCATCACACACTCCCCCACACACACAAAAGCATGCACACACACACCCCCCCCACACACACACACACAGACATAAATATATATATATATAGATATTTCTACATACATTACTAAGTGCATTATAATAATGAAGCTTGTTTACGCTCACATTGTGTCTTACAGCAACGCTCCACTGTGGCCTCCATGATGCACAGACAGGAAACAGTGGAGTGTCTAAAGAAGTTTAATGCTAGGAAGAAGTTGAAGGTACAAACACACACACACACACACACACACACACACACACACCAATTTCTCCTCACTCACAAAATGTACATTTGTCATTCCCATCATTTCTTCTTTTCTGTAGTTTCCTATTTTCCCTTCATCGCCTTCATTACTGTCGTTACAGCAGTTTGATGAGTCCCATTAGTGTAACATGTAGAACAGCGTCCTCACATTCACCTTCCCAATATCTCAGAGCTCTCTGTCACTCAGACCCTTTGTTCCCTTTCCTCTTTTTCTCTTATTTCCATTTTCTTCTTTTACTTACACCTGTTTTTTTGTAATTGGGGAATGAAAAGGACGACAGGAATGATAGGATAATTTCCTGTTATTATAATTGGTTCCTCTTACAAACACACTGAATAATCACAGCTGAATTCCCCCACCACCACACCCACTGCGGCTCCACCCACTCGGCACCGCCCCCTGTGATGTCATATAAGCTGTATTTAACAGGAACTGGAGTATAAACTGTGCGTTATCACACAGTCTGTGTTTACTTTTTAATCTTTGTCTCTCCTTCCTGTCAGGGAGCCATTTTAACCACACTGCTAGTTACCAGGAACTTTTCAGGTATGACTTCTACTGTGTGTGCATGTGTTTGCATGTGTGTGCATGTGTGATTGTTGTTCTATTTTTATGTTCTGTAAAACTGCTTTGAGACAATGTCAATTGTAAAATAAACTTGAATTGAATTGATTTTAATTATTTGTGTGTGTGCATGTGTGTGTACATGTGTGTGTGTGTGCGTGTGCATGTGTGTGTGCATTTGTGTGTGCATGTGTGTGTGCATGTGTGCGTGTGCATGTGTGTATGTATGTTTGTGTTCCATACACCTTCTTTCGCTGTTTCCTTAGTTCAGTGAGAGATTGTTATTTTTTCTTTTTCTTCCTCTTGGTTATTTTCCCTCCGTTTTGGTGGGCGTGTCATTGGAGGTAAGATTGATTGGATGCAAAACTTTCTGATCAATCAGGTGTGTTTGTGTGTGTGTGTGTGTGTGTGTGTGTGTGTTTAAAATAATGTAATATTAATGTTCTTATTTTAATTTAACAGCAGCTAAAGGTTTATTGAACAAGAAGCCAGACAATGTGAAGGTATTATATTATTAATAATAAATTTGTAATATTAATGTTAAAAATGATTAACAGTATAATAAATATACATCATTATTATAATTATACATTATATATAATACATTATTATAATTATTATATATTTTTAAAAGTTTCTTTTTAGCAGTTAACTTTGTAGCTTATAACTTTCTCTGCATTCATGTGATCACTGTTGGTTACGTGTAAAATAAATGACTAATGAGTTATTGTTATTACTGAGACTATTAACATGAATATAAAAAACTTTTTTTTTAGTTTTTACTTCACAGTCTGGGTTGTGTTTATCTGGAGAGTCTCTAGTGAAAAGCTTCTTTGAATTTATTTTGTTTTTCTCCTTTCGCATTTTCTTAAATTTCTCTTATTTCCAGACTTCTCTTAGATTCCACTTCTGTTTTTCTGGGTTTCAGATTGTTACTGTTTGTAAAGCAGATTTTTCTCCTCAAACCCCTACAGGTCAACAACAAGACCAACAAAGACACAAGCACTGTCCCTGCACTGGTACACACAGACTCTACTTCCTCCAGCATGATATTATTATGTCCCTATATCATATCTCTAATCCCTGAGCTCATGTATTCAGTGTAGAGTGAAGAATTGTCTTTATTGTTCTAAAACTTTCAGAAGGGACTGGACTGTGTACCTTAAAATAATTTATATATATTAACAATTAATGTCTTAATTAATAAATATTATTTATTTAATGACATCTATTCCTGTGTGTGTGTGTGTCAGGAACCTCAGACTACTGTCATCCACAATCCAGTAGAGAGAAACAAGGTCTGAGACTTTAAATTATTATTCATCATATTATTGTTTACATTGTATACACACACACACCCTCACACACACACATACACACACGCAAACATGTGCAAACACACATACACACAAACGTACACACACGCGCAAACATGCATACACACACGCGCAAACATGCGCATACACACATCACATATACACCCACATGTGAACACACACATACATACACAAATACACATGCATGCACTCGCACACATGCAAACACACACATACACACAAACACACAGTGAGGGTAGACAACATGTCTGTTCCTGAAGTTCCCTGAGGCTTGTTTTTGTTTCAGGAGTCAACAGAGAGCACCAACACCACTATAGAGGATGAGGATATAAAAGGTGTGTTTCTGTCTGTCTCCCTGTCAGTCTGTCTTTCTGTGTGTGTGTGTGTGTGTGTGTGTGTGTGTGTGTGTGTGTGTGTGTGTGTGTGTGTGTGTGTGTGTAAAATAATGAAATGATTTTTCCTTTTTCTGCCCTACAGCCTGTCAGGTTGTCAGAAAAGGTGAATAAATAATTTTTATCTTGAAAAGCTGCAATAATAAACTGTATAAAATGTATTTTTATTTGAATTTATTAAAGTATGTACAGTAGAACTGTGTGTGATTGTGTTTGTGTGGGTGTGTAATTATGTATGTGTGATTCTGTGTGTGGGTGTGTGATTATGTTTGTGATTGTGTATGTGATTGTGATTCTGTGAGTGTGATTGTGTGTGTGGTTGTGTTTGTAATTGTGTGTGTGTATGATTGTGTTTGTATGTGACTATATTTGTGACTGTGTATGTGGTTGTGTGTGTGATTATGTTTGTGATTGTGTGTGTATGATTGTGTGCGTGAGACTGTGTGGGTGTGTGCAATTGTGTGTGTGTGACTGTGTTTGTGATCGTGTGTGTGTGAGACTGTGTGTAATTGTGTGTGACTGTGTTTGTGATTGTGTGTGTGAGACTGTGTGTGTAATTGTGTGTGTGACTGTGTTTGTGATTGTATGTGTGTGAGACTGTGTGTGTAATTGTGTGTGTGTTTGTGACTGTGTGTGTGTGTGTGTGTGAGACTGTGTGTGTGTGTAATTGTGTGTGACTGTGATTGTGTGTGTGTGTGTGAGACTGTGTGTGTAATTGTGTGTGACTGTGTTTGTGATTGTGTGTGTGTGTGAGACTGTGTGTGTAATTGTGTGTGACTGTGTTTGTGATTGTGTGTGTGAGACTGTGTGTGTAATTGTGTGTGTGTTTGTGACTGTGTGTGTGTGTGTGTGAGACTGTGTGTGTGTGTGTAATTGTGTGTGACTGTGATTGTGTGTGTGTGAGACTGTGTGTGTGTAATTGTGTGTGACTGTGTTTGTGATTGTGTGTGTGTGTGAGACTGTGTGTGTAATTGTGTGTGTGACTGTGTTTGTGATTGTATGTGTGTGAGACTGTGTGTGTAATTGTGTGTTTGTGACTGTGTGTGACTGAGTTTGTGTGTGTGTGTGTGTGTGTGTGTGAGACTGTGTTGTGTAATTGTGTGTGTGTGTGTGTGTGTGTGTGTGTGTGTGTGTGTGTGTGTGTGTGTGTGTGTAATTGTGTGTGTGACTGTGTTTGTGTGATTTTCAGCAAGAAAGCAAGAGATCATTAAAGTTACTGAACAGCTGATTGAGTCTATCAACAATGGTGACTTTGAATCTTACTCGTGAGTGTGAATACATAAACAACACAGACACACACACACTGTATATTCTTGCAGAATTTGTGTTTATTTGGATCTTAGGATCTACTGTCAGTGGGATTGTAAATTATTTACTGAATTCTCCCTGTCTGTGTGTGTGTGTGTGTGTGTGTGTGTGTGTGTGTGTGTGTGTGTGTGTGTGTGTGTGTGTGTGTGTGTTTGTGTGCAGTAAGATGTGTGATCCTGGGCTAACATCTTTTGAGCCAGAGGCTTTGGGGAATCTGGTAGAAGGCCATGATTTCCACAGGTTCTACTTTGAGCATGGTACAGAACATCATTATTTATTCCTTATTAATAATTCTAGTATTTATATCGAACGAAACACTAAATGCAGACAAATCCTGATCACACCAATAAAATCTTATATTTTTTACATTTATTTGAAATAACTGAACCGTTGCAGTGTCAGTAGCTTGTATGGTGAGAAAAGGTCAGAATTTTTCATATAAATGTATTTTTTATATTATTCATGTCACTATTAAAAGGAAAGTTTATGATAAATGTGTTAATTGACACCTATTGCTAACATCCACCTAATTAACCAGAGGGGATCTTTACAGTTACATCATACTGTATGGATTTAAACACCGCTGACTGCAAACACAATGTTTTAGTCAGAAGTGCGATGGTGTTCAGCACAGTCTTCTTGTAGTTCAGGTTTCTGATGATGCTCAAGCCAAACATGATAGAAATCACCATGTATACAGTGGGTTTGAGTCTAATGTACTACGGGCTGATTTAGTCTTATTTATATAGATAACTGTGGGTCTTGTGTTTGGAACTTCTTCCCTGACACTTAACACTTTTTGATTAGCTTAACCTTTTGGATTAGTAAATAATTGTGGTGAAGAATGATCCTAATGTGTACTGAACTGAAATATTGCAGTCTAAAGTTGTACCAGTATTTGGGATTTGTTTCAAGTCTTATGATATTCTGTCTTGTACCTTTAGAAGATATAAAATGTTTGCACACCTCGACACAAAGGCAAGTTTTTGTGAGGTAAACTAAGAAACTAAGTTGAACCAAGTCAGAAACTTTATTATCTTTATTGTAAAATAACAATAAAAATCAAGTGAGAAACAATCAGGAATGTTTGGGGATATTTAAACACCTCTGAACTTCAGCTTGGTATTTACACACCTTTATATAAATGGGAAAGTTCAGAAGAAACCAATGTCACTGTCAGATCCCCGGATTGGAGACAGACCCGTACGCAGGATAGCTTCAAATGAAAGGGGTTTAATACATAAGGAAGACAAACATAATCCACACTACACAGGGAACTAACGAAACTACTTACTACACGTAACTAGATTATTATTAATGAAGCCGCACTGCCTATGACAACGCAGCTCACATATATACAGACAGGGACAATCATACACAATGGGGAACAGGTGTGATGACAGGGAGGAGTAGACGAAGGCGGGGCAATCACGTGACACAAACAAACACAAACGCATATGGCCAAAAGTCTGCGCGGATCCCTGACAGATCCGCACTGATCCCTGACAGTCACAGCCTAAAGTTAATTACTAATTAATAAAAGTGAGTGAATAACACTGAATAATTACAGCTTTCCTACAAGACTTTCCTTTAGGTTTTGATTTGATCAGCCAGAAGACTTTCACAAGGAAATAGCTGTACTGTGGAACACTGAAAATATAATAATCAACAATGGAGAAAACATGGTACAGCGGTGACATAACTAAGGACATTGTTTCAGTCAACTTTGTCCCTTGTGTCTTCATCATGAACATTTGAAGACTTCGGCAGAAAGGAATTAGTGTTAAATCTGTAATGAACTCAGAAATTAATCTGACCTGTTAGTTTTTCCTCACCACCGTCACCTCCGGCTTGTTCATTAGAGATAGATGTTAGAGATAAATAGTTACTTAATTTTAAACTTTATAATGTTATTGCTATACAAATAAACTGAATTGAATTGAATTGAATTGTGTTGACTGTTTATATAATAATAATAATAATAATAATAATAATGTGTAATGAATTACACTCCATTAGAGGGCTGCGTTGGGATTGGTCTCCCGCGGGACCCAACGCAAATCTCGCGGGAGTGGAGTGGGTGGTCAAAAAATTTAGCGGGAGATCCGCGGGACCCGGTGGGATTTGGTGTGTAGCCTAATAATAAGAATGGAGTCAACACATGATGTTGAGAAGAAGATTAGTATTAGCATTAGTATTAATGTATCTTATTCAAATGCAATCATGTTTAATTCTGTTATTCTGGACATTAGCCTGAACTAATAATTAGTCTGATCATTTGTATACAATCAAAATTTTCACAAGCTCTCAAGAAAAAATCCGCGGGAGTGGGCGGGAGTGGACACAAACATTGCGGTGCGGGCGGGAGTGGAACACGCAGCTTGCAGGCGCGGGCGGTCCTGGTCAGAAATTCAGCGGGAGCGGGCGGGTGCAGGTTTATAAAAACGTTGGGTTACTTAACGTAATCCCTGGTTCTTTGATAACAGAGTGAGGTGTTTCACTATGGGAATCGCTTTGGGCGTGACCAACTACGGAAGCTCTTATGACACCACGTCTGTCTTTGACAGACAGGTCGACCTGCGACCAGACTCCGCCCTGCCTATATCAGTCAGGTCGACCCCTGTCTACGTCATTAACGAGATTTCTTCCCGTGCATGTGCAAGGAGGGAAGTGCTGGTGAAACACCTCACTCTGTTATCAATGAACCGGGGATTATGTTAAGTAACTTAATGTTCTTTTTCTAACTTCGCTCGGTGTTTCACTATGGGAGATATAGACAGCTCCCGGATTCCACCCATATCACTGTTTCCACACGGGTACAACAGTACCGGCCCCCAGCACTGCGTGTGCTAAGGACAGTTCCGAAACCTCCAGCCTATAGAACCGCACTAACGTATGCGGCGTTGACCAACTCGCCGCCAAGCAAATGTCCAGAACGGAAACTCCTCTGAGTAAAGCCCACGATGTGGCCATACCCCTAGTGGAGTATGGAGGAGGAGGACAATTGACTCTCACCGGTCGGCTGAGATGCCGGCGAGAGCACAGACGCAAGCGCGCAATCCAGCGCTGAAAATCCCTCATTTTGAGTAGCCCCAAATGCACTACCGCGATCACCAAAGCCATAAGCCCCAGCATTCGTAAGCACAGCCTGTACGGGACTACTCGTCCCCTCTGAAAACGAGACATTGTGTGAAAGACGCTATTCTCTCTTCTGTCAATGTGACTTGATACGAAAAGGAGTCCAAGTTGAGCCCTAAATACTCCGTATGTTGAGAGGGCACCAGCCGGTTCTTTATCATGTTTATCCTGAAACCCAGGTCTCTGAGGTGATTCAGGACAATCTCTGCGTCTTTTATGATTTGCTCCCTTGACGATGAGCATATCAGATAATCGTCTATGTAAGACAATATCCTTATGCCCTTGTCCCTCAACGGGAACAGGGCTGCCTCCACACATTTGGTAAAAACCCTCGGAGCTAATGACAGCCCGAACGGTATAGTTTGAAATTCATATGCCGTGCCCCGGTATGCAAACCTGAGGAATTTCCTGTGAGAGGGATAAATATCTATGTGGAAGTATGCGTCAGATCTATCATGCGCCAGATCTATCATCACAAACCAATCGCTCGGACGAATCGATCGACACAGCACCTTGTGTGTCAGCATTTTGAATGAATACTTTCTGAGGTGCTTGTTTAATACACGCAGATCCAAAATGGAACGGAGGGCTGCACCGCCTTTCTTTGGAACTACGAAATAACGGGAATATAAGCCCTGACGGCTTTCCTCCCTGTGTACCACTCTGATTGCATGCTTGTGCAGGAGGGTTTCGATTTCGGCCATCAACACACGAGCTGATTCTCCCTCGGCCACCGACATGATCAGCCCGTTGAAACGAGGCGGTTTCATGGCAAATTGGAGTCTGTATCCCCGTGAAACTGTTGCTAAAACCCACGGATGAGCCACTCATGCGCGCCAGCTGGCTATGCAGGTCGAGAGAAGGCCCCCGTACACTTCCGCCCCGCCATCGTCGCGCAGTGATGACGTCATCACATGCGCCGTGCGGGCTCCCGCTGACGGGGAAGCGAGCACTGCCCCCAGTGGTGGGACTGGGGGAGGGCATTTCATGTCTTTGCATTTTTCTGGGTTTTTTTAAACATATCGCCCACGGCTGTCTGCCTGGCTGCGATAGTGCAACATTTATTTTCATGTGTCTCGAAACCGAGGAGCACATCGCCCTCAGCCCGTGGCTTGGCTGCGATAATACATGTTTTATTAACAATTCCCCTGTGTGTGTGAGTGCTTGGTGACACCGCACATGGCTCTGACCTCCCTCTCTTCGCCGAACTGGAGGAGAGTGAACATAATGAGCCCTTATCAAACTCAGAACAGAAGGGCTGAACTCCCGCCTTCTTCTCTTCGCCGGCAGAGAGAGAAGGACCAGGGAAAAACCTGTGCGTCAGTTCGCATGCTTTTTCTTCCTTTCCTCGATGTGGGGCGGACGGTTCCTAGCCGCCGCGGCCGCAAAAGAATGCTTTCTCCAAGGTCTGGAGCAGGTCTCACAGCTCTCGCGGCCATCAGCCTCCCTCTAGATGCTGCGGCTGCTGCGAAGCCCTGCCGCGTCGGCTGAGAGGGCGGTCGCGCCACCTGCTTGCGTGGCAAACAGAGGTGAAAAGCCTCATCCTCCTGTTTTCTGAGGGTGCTGGTTTCTCTCATTTTCTCGAGAACGGGCCCGAATAAGCCCTTAGTCGGGTTGTAAGGGGCATCCATCACCTCCGCTTTCTGAGCGTCGCCCAGGCCTGACAGGTTTAACCACAGCGCTCTCTCACCTGACACGGCCAGGCCCATTACGTGGACGCAGCCCTGAACCGCACCGCGTGAGGAGCGCAAAATCAGGTCGTTCACAACACAGATTTCGTCCCAGAGTGCCGGGTTCGGTACACCTGAGTCCAATTGCCGCCCCATCTCCTCCAAAATTTCCGCTTGATATGCTGACAGAAAAGTCACAGCATTCAACGAACATACGGACTGCCCAGCGTATTTGTACATCCTCTGAAAGGTCGCGGCGGTCAAACGGTCCGTCTTACTCGGCAGTGAAAACTGCGATGAGGAGGAAACAGATTGTTGATTCGGATGGAGGTGGTACGCCACCGAAGGCTCCACTGCTGGGGGTATGGCCAACCCCAGCTCCTCCATGCCCGAATCTCCAACATCGAGTGTCCCTTGGTGGAGAGCTTACTCTTAAAGGGGCTAGACCAATATCGAGACATCTCCGTCATGCACAGCAGGCAAGAGCTGTCTCACTGCCGAGTGGGTCGGCGGCAGCCTTTTCCCATCGTAAAGGTCTCTCATGGCACCTTCGGCTGCTTTGGTGGCTGGCCGGGCTAGGCCCAGCTTCGCCGCGGCTCGTTTGCACACTTCGTGCAGGCTGCTGTCAGCAGGGGGAGTCGAATCGGTCATGCTAGGTGGTCTAGACTGTTGACTGTAGACTGTCCTCCTCCTCTTCGTTGTCCATGCCCAGATCGAGGAGGTCAGAGTTAGCCTCGCCATCTGCGTCCTCGTCCCCCAGTTCATCATCCACCTGCATGAGCAGGCCATCGAACAGCATGTCCGGGGACTCGGCTTCCATCATGTCCGCCCAGCTCTTGCTAGCTCGCGGCAGATGGGCCATATCTGTCGAGGCAGCTTCAGACAGGCAAGGGTCCTGCTGGTTAGCCACCGACACTTTCAGCCTCCTTTCCAAGATTTTCACCGGCAATGATGCACAGTGACCGCATGTCTGCGGGTCCGCAAGCGACATCTGAGCGTGCTTCTAACCCATACACACTATGCACATAGGATGAGGGTCCCTGCCTGAGATGGTAGCTCCACATGATGATGGACAAGGGCGGGATACAGCCTCCTTAGTCTTCGACTCATGCCCTTTGGCGGGGGTAATTGCCGTCGACATAGCGCCGTCCAAAGACTCATCACAACACGTTTGCCTGTTAGACTTTGGATTAAACTTCCGGTAGGTCCGCCTTGACGCGTAGGCCGAAGCAAATTAGATAACTAAACACGCAGCAGGAGTTAAGAATAGCTCGCCACGACGCGGACGCTATTCCAAATGTAGGGTGGTCACTCACCAGAATCCCTCTACTGATGTCGCGTTCGGTGACGGAGTCCAATAACGGTCCTTCTATTGAACAGTTAAGCGAGATCAGCAAGTCGGGATGCGCTGAGAGAGCTTGCAGCAGTCTCCCATGGGAAGAAAGCGCGAATGACATAGACAGGGGTCGACCAGGCTGATATAGGCAGGGCGGTGTCTGGTTGCAGATCGACCTGTCTGTCAAAGACAGACGTGGTGTCATAAGAGCTGCCGATTCCCATAGTGAAACACCGAGTGAAGTTAGAAAAAGAACAGTCCCGCGCAGGGCTCTACACTCCATGCAGCGCTGATTTTTATTCTTCTGTCACAAAAACAATTTTTCCAGAAATTTAAAATTCTGTGATGTTGAAGAACATCGATGTGGCTCCTGTTCTAGATCCTATCATCCCATCTCTCTCTCTCTCTCTCTCTCTCTCTCTGTTAGCTCTGTTGAAGGGCACTAAACCGGTCCACACTATCCTGTTAAACCCTCATGTCCACCTGATCGGTGAGGACGCTGCGTGCATCGCATACATCCGTCTCACTCAGTTTTTAGACTCCGGCCATCCGAGAACCGCTCAGTCTGAGGAGACACGAGTTTGGCATCGGCGTGACGGGAAGTGGCAGAACATCCACTACCACCGCTCTGGAGCACCCAGTGCCAAGTACCAATAAATAAACACCAATTATCCATTATTAATAATCACCAATAACTGATAATGAAACCTTAATAACGATAATCAACTCCTTACATTTCCACTGCTTCACACCCACTGACTGTACTTAGCTCAGTGTGTGTGTGTGTGTGTGTGTGTGTGTGTGTGTGTGTGTGTGTGTGTGTGTGTGTGTGTGTGTGTGTGTGTGTGTGTTGCAGTTGAAGTAAGCCTGCCTTTGTATGGTCACTTAAAGGCCAAGCCCTCTGCATCGTCTCACTGCAAGCCCCTCCACCTTATTAACATATACCCGAACGTGGATGAGAGAACGTCTTTCTCTCTCTCTCTTTCTCTCATTGTAACACACAATGAAAGTGATGAAAGGATGGTGTGTTTAAAATTGTGTGTGTGTATGTAGTGTATGTGATTATATACATTAATTAAAGTCTATAAGTGTATACGCTGTGAGAATGTAGCATAAAGCACATGAGCTGTGCAAGCAGATTATTATAGACATAATTAATATTCATGATAACTAATGTTTATTCATCTATAATCTTATTGTTTCTGGGTCCAAGCACATAGTTTTTGCTATAGTTCTTCTTACTCTTGTTACTATTAATCTTATTAATATTATTGTTGTTATCGTCGTTGTTAGCAGTAGCACTGTAGAATTTTTCATTTTCTGTGTTGAAGCACAGTGAGGAATAAAACTGTAAGGTGTAGAAATGTAGCAGGACAGTGATATGTCCAATCCCATCCACATCTTGACATCTATCACCTTGATGGTGCTGCTATAGAGCAGAATTAAAAAAATTAGCTTCACCCACTTCACTTGAGTTATTTTTAACTCTATTGGGTTTATAACATTTACACATCATGAAGACAAAAATAATGAGCTGTAGACATGGCCGTGTTATCAGGGCACTGTGACCTGCTCATGGCTGGATTTACATTTACAACATTTAGCAGATCCTTATTCACATTTCATACAACTGAGTGATTGAGTGTTAAGGGCCATGTTAAAGTGGATGACTGTTGGACCTGGGATTCAAACTCACAACCTTCTCATCAGTGGTCCACCCTCTTAGTCACTAAGCTTCCACATCCCCCACATGTAAAGGACAATTTCTATTCATTTAAATCTCTCATGTTTATTTATTTGTATAAAGATCCTTAATTATTACCAGCCTCCTGTCATTGTGTACTGTCAGTAATGTCTTCTGGTTATTTATTAATTTATTTATTTATGGTTGTTAATGACATTATTGTGTACATGTTGTGTGTAATATAATGAGGTTTAAAGCTGACTGGTCAGTGTGATATTCTGGCCCACGGCCCCGTTTACTTATTGAGGTGATGATGTCATCAGTGTGTCATAACAGAACGGTCTTCCTTAAGGAGAAACCAGTCATCACATTTTAGGGTATTATTATCCTGATCCTTGTAGTTGTTGTTGTTGAATTGCTTTGCTGAAACCTCACTATAGAGAAATTAGGAAAAGTTCATTTATCACCATGACAACATTCAGCGATTTAACATATAAATAAAAATACTATAATGTGTATAAAAATTACTGTGTGAGAAGAAAATGTCTTTCTCTTTGAACCTGTCTGTCTGTCTGTCTGTCTGTCTGTCTTAGTCTCTCTCTCCGTCTGTCTGTCTCTCAGTCTGTCTCTCTCTTGGTCTATCTGTCTGTTTCTCTCTCAGTCTGAGTGTATATTACACACAAACACACACATACGTACGTACATATATATATATATATATATATATATATATATATATATATATATATATATATATATATATATATACGTATATATATATATATATATATATATATATATATATATATATATATATATATATATATATATATATATACGTATATATATATACGTATAAAAATGAAGCAATTTACACCCATGAAAACATACTTTAGAAAACGCCCATAACTTATGGCCATCAAGAAAGATGTCGTTGAGCAATTGGACCATGATAAAATTATCAAAATTATGCTACTCTTAAGGAGAGAAAACACAGGTTGATGGTCCCAATGAAAAAACAGTAACTGTCCCTGCTTCTCACAAGCTGCTTCATTTTCTCTTGTTTTTCATTCCTTCTGATAGTTAACCACAGTCCATTGTCCATCTTAAGTTAAGCCGCCTCATATTCCCAGATTCGATATTCCCGAGTCAATAGCTCCTGAGCTAAAGGGTGTTACTACACGAATAACACCTCTTTTTTATCTTAGTAATGTAGAGAGGCAGCTACAATGCAGCTACAACCTAATTTTCCTCAATATCAGCTTTCCTCCACGTTGGACAAAATACATAATTCTCTATGTGTGAACACCGAAGAGATAGATTCCAAGGGACCGTCTGCAAAGTGCACACCCCGAAAAGCGAATACAAAAAAACAGTCAATAACTTTACTGTAATACAGTGTACTGTCACCAAACTCAGAACACACATCACTGATGTCCTAATTGATGTACTAAAACACTTATTTTGGGGAAATGTCTTTTTGTTGATTTTTTTTATGATTTTTCATAATAATAAAAAATCAATAGCTTTACTGTAATACGCTATACTGTCATCAAACTCAGGTCACACATCACTGATGTCCTAATACATATACTAAAACACTTATTTTGTGGAAATGTCTTTTTGTTTAATTTTTATGATTTTTCATAATATAAAAAAATCAATAGCTTTACTGTAATACACTGTACTGTCACCAAACTCATAACACACATCACTGATGTCCTAATTGATGTACTAAACCACTTATTTTGTGGAAATGTCTTTTTGTTGATTTTTTATGATTTTTCATAATTTTAAAAAAACAATAACTTTACTGTACTACAGTGTACTGTCACCAAACTCAGATCACACATCACTGATGTCCTAATACATATACTAAAACACGTATTTGAGAGAAATGGCTTTTTGTTGATTTTTTATGATTTTTCATAATCATAAAAAATCAATAGCTTTACTGTAATACACTATACTGTCACCAAACTCAGATCACACATCACTGATGTCCTACTTGATATAGTACAACATGTATTTTGGGGAAATGTCTTTTTGTTTATTTTTTATGATTTTTCATAATAAATACAAATCAATAAAAGTATGAAAAATCATAAAAAATCAACAAAAAGACATATCCCCAAATTAAGTGTTTTAGTACATGTATTAGGACATCAGTGATGTGTGTTCTGAGTTTGATGACAGTACAGTGTATTACAGTAAAGCTATTGAATATAATTTCCATAATGGTCAATTTATTGATTTTTAATTTTATGAAAAATCATAAAAAATCAACAAAGACATTTCTCCCAAATAAGTGTTTTAGTACATGTATTAGGACATCAGTGATGTGTGTCCTGAGTTTGATGACAGTACAGTGTATTACAGTAAAGCTATTGATTTTTTATGATTATGAAAAATCATAAAAAATCAACAAAAAGACATTTCTCCAAAATAAGTCTTTTATTACATGTATTAGGACATCAGTGATGTGTGATCTGAGTTTGATGACAGTACAGTGTACTACAGTAAAGTTATTGACTGTTTTTTTAGTATTCGCTTTTCGGGTTTTGCACTTTGCAGACGGTCCCTTGGAATCTGTTTCTCAGTTGTCTGCACATAGAGTCTTGTGTATTTTGTCCACCGCGGAGGAAAGGGTTTTAGCTGCCTCTCTACATTACTAAGATAAAAAAAGAGGTGTTATTTGTGTAGTAACACCCTTTAGTTCAGGAGCTATTGACTCGGGAAACTCGAATCTGGGAATATGAGGCCAACTTTACTTAAGTCCAGCCTCATACATGTGTTGTTTATATTGCTGATATGCATAGTCAAAGTTTATGGCTTTTATGTTATTTTCTGGATAAAAGTTGGTTAAAAGTTTATTTTCTTTTGTCAAAAAAGTTCCTTATCTCAAGTTTTTATGTGAGCATAGAAATGCAAACAGTAAAATGTTGTGTTTGTACTGGAAACGTGTGTACATGTGTTTGTACAGTGATTAATGAATCAGTAAGTCTTCATTGTAAAAAAAAAAAAAACTACATTTACAACTCAAAATTTTCTAGTGACTGGTCACATCTAAATTTTTCATTTTTTTTTTACAGTGAATTGCAAGTGGATTGCAATTAGGTTAGTAGTATACAACCCTGCCCTGGGGGCTGAGCCCCCCTAAAATGAAAATTCTAGAATCGCGCCTGTATATATATATTCTGTAAATTTGTAAAGAAACAGAAATCAGATGGATGCTTTGATAAACATTTTAATTCCACACACACACACGCGCACACACACACACACACAGTTGTACAGTCTTTAATGCTCGATAATAAACTAGAACACATGCTGTTTATAGAATTTATATTAGAATTCTACTAGTCAGGTGTTAATGAGAATCACAGTGAAACACAGCAGCGGGTTTAAATAAATTTTATACACACACAGATCTTGATTATGGATTAAGGGAACAAATAGATAAGTGATGATGATGTCATAAACACTGTTTAATAATTGCTACATTTTTGAAACAACAAACTCTTTATGCTGTGTAACAATAGAGTCACTTCCGTTGTCCCCTTGTCCACTTCCTCGAGACCATTTTCCCTTTAAACCAAGTGCCACCTTATGATATTTTTTAAATGTTAAATGAGTGTTTGGTCACTGTAACATTTAGCATAGCATGTCAAACACAGACACAGAGTGAGACAGAAACAGCAGACAGTCAGACAAACAGGTGAATTTAAATACCAGGGATATAATAAGTCATTATAAAATGACTGGTGCTAATCATGCTAATGCTAATTTCTCTTGCAGTGGTTAATGTGGTTATTATATAGAGATTAGCATGAAGATGTCACTGAGTGATAACGTCACTGAAGCGAAACACAAGAACACGATTAACTGAAGTTTGATAAATAACAGCTCACAGCGTTGTTATGATGGAAATGTAAAAGTCAGATATTTATCCTGACGATAAACAAGTGATGAAAACAAACATCCTGAAAGTTTCTCAGTGAGGACGTTGTGTCACTACATCATGATAAACATCACACTAATCATTTCATCAATAAACCACTGTCCAGCTGTTCAATAAAGTGATCTCAATCAGCTAACCAGGAATATTAGTAATATTTTTGGGATAACCAACTAACCAGCTGATCTCTCTCTCTGAGGTAATACAGCACTGCGCTGTCAGCTGAGCAAGTCAGCAAACATTCATTCCTTTTTTAATTGTTGATTGTCCAATGACATCATCAGGGAGAACCACTGTCATGTCTTTAACTTGGACTGTTTTAAACTATTTTAAACAAACAAGCAAATAAATAAATAAACAAATAAATAAATAGTGTTGTGGACAAAGAGGACATAAACAAACAACATTGAAGCAGGAAGACCTGTAAAACAGGAAGGAGAGAGAGAGAGAGAGAGAGAGAGAGGCATTATGGGATTGCTTGAGCATTCTTAGTGCAGAGATAGAAGAGATAAAAAAATTAACTTTCATCATAGTTTCTCTAAATGAAGCAATGTGATACTGAAGGTCATCGTCAAGGTGATATCAGAGGTCATATTCATGTCCTATAAACCCGCTTCCTCCATCCTGCACCCTTCTGTGGAGTGCACTTCAGAGAGCTCATGTTCTTCATCTCTGCCTCGGGAAAAAGAGAGACAGGTTGAGTATAATGCTAATGTTAATGGTAATAGATTAGATACTTATAGATACTTTCACAGCTCACCTGTGTGGTGTCATCATGGGTTTGTGGCCAGATAAGTTTTTTTCCAAATGGTTTTCAGTGTCACTGACCAGCTTACTGACCGGCTCACTGACTGGCTCACTGACCGGCTCGCTGACTGGCTCACTTACTGTCTCACTGACCGGTTCACTGACTGGTTCACTGACCGGCTCACTGACCGTCTTGTTAATGGCTCGAACCTCATCAGCATCAGACTGCTCAATAAACATCACCTGAACAAGTTAATCAGAATAAATAGTGTTATTAAAATGAACCAAGAATGTTAAGCAATCTGATGGATATGTAAACAATCACATGTACCTCTGACTCGTCCCCATCACTCTTCACCACTGCTCTAGTCACCGCTTTAGAGTTGCAGATTTCTTTTCTGCCCTCCACCGATGCACACCGCCTGACTACTGCCCTCACCTGCATAGGTAATACACACCACTACTTATGCACACACCTGCACAGGTAATACACACACCACACACACCTACACAGGTAAAACACACACCTGCACAGGTAAAACACACACCTACACAGGTAAAACACACTACACACACACCTGCACAGGTAAAACACACACCTACATAGGTAAAACATACTACACACACCTGCACAGGTAAAACACACACCTACACAGGTAACACACACCACACACACACCTGCACAGGTAAAACACACACCACACACACATACACCTGCACAGTTAAAACACACACCTACACAGGTAACACACACTACACACACAAACATGCACAGGTAACGCACACACTACATACACACACACTTGCACAGGTAAAACACACCACACACGCACACACACCTGCACAGGTAACACACACCACACACACCTACACAGGTAAAACACACACCTACACAGGTAACACACAATACACACACAAACTTGCACAGGTAACACACACACTACATACACACCTGCACATGTAAAAAACACACACATACTTACACTGGTAGAACACACCACACAAACACACTTGCACAGGTAACAGACACTACACACATCTGCACAGGTAACACACACTACACACACCTACACAGGTAACACACACTACACACAAACATGCACAGGTAACACACACACACACTACATACACACACACACTTGCACAGGTAAAACACATCACACACACACCTGCACAGGTAACACACACCTACACAGGTAACACACATTACACACAAACATGCACAGGTAACACACACACTTGCACAGGTAAAACACACCACACACACACCTGCACAGGTAACACACCACACACACACCTACACAGGTAACACACACCCTACACACACACTCACACCTGCACAGGTAAAAAACACACACACCTACACTGGTAAAACACACCACACATACACACACTTGCACAGGTAACAGACATTACACACACATTAGCACAGGTAACACACACCACACACACCTGCACAGGTAACACACACTAGAAACACACACACCTGCACAAGTAACACACACCACACACACCTACACAGGTAACACACACTACACACACAAACATGCACAGGTAAAACACACACTACACACAAACTTGCACAGGTAACACACACACTACATACACACACTCTCTCACACACACACACACACACTTGCACAGGTAAAAAACACCACACACACCTGCACAGGTAAAACACCACACACACACACATACACACCTACACAGGTAAAACACACACCTACACAGGTAACACACAGTACACACCCAAACTTGCACACCTACACTGGTAAAACACACCACACATACACACACTTGCACAGGTAACACACACCACACACACCTGCACAGGTAAAACACCACACACACACCTACACAGGTAAAACACACACCTACACAGGTAACACACAGTACACACCCAAACTTGCACAGATAACACACACTCACACTACACACACTTGCACAGGTAACACAGATAACACACACTCACACTACACACACACACCAGCACAGGTAAAACACACACCACACACACACACACACACTCTTGCACAGGTAACACACACACGTGCACAGGTAACACGCCACACACACACACACTCTTGCACAGGTAACACACACGTGCACAGGTAACACACCACACACATACACACACTCACACTTGCACAGGTAACACACACCACACACACTTGCACAGGTAACATACACCACACACACCTGCACAGGTAACACACATCACACACACTTGCACAGGTAACTTACACCACACACTTGCACATGTAACATACACCACACACACTTGCACAGGTAACATACACCACACACACTTGCACTTGTAACATACACCACACACACTTGCACAGGTAACATACACCACACACACCTACACAGGTAACACACATCACACACACTTGCACAGGTAACATACACCACACACTTGCACATGTAACACACACCACACACACTTGCACATGTAACATACACCACACACCTGCACTGCATTCATTATAATTTTCTTTTTCACTTTTTGTCTTTATAATATAGTGTATTCGTGTTCTCTAACAAACCCAGGGTGTATTTAGGTGTACTTATATTAAGATTATGTAATTACACACAGGTAATAGAAATCAGATGGATCAGAAATAAATTACATCATATTTATGAATGAATTGAGACTACATAATTTTCCCCGACTTCAATATTATAGGATTGTTTGTGTAGATTCATGAAATAAAATCCTGATGAAGTCCATTTCAATTTCAGACTACAATAGTACACAGTGTGGAGAAAGTTGGAGTGAATTAGTAGTGATTAGTGCTGCACCACTACCATGACATCACAATGTCACCATATACAATTGTGCAAGTTCAAAAGGCTGTGATTTAATTAAATAAACATGGTATGTGTGTCTTTGTGTGTGTGTGTCTTTGTGTGTATGTGTATATGTGTGTATACTGAATGTGTGTGCATGTGTGTGTGAGAACGTGACAACATTCTCCTTTATAGTCTAACTGTTTACTAGTGTTTACTGTCTAAACTCATGATATGTTGATGTCTCTGTTTAGGCAGTAAAACATGGTGCAGTTTGTGGTCACATGACTGCACAGTGTGTAGAACTGTCTACTGTGAAATTGTATTCAGCCACAAAGGACTTCCAGTCAAATAGAACTACTCATTTACCAAAGTAAAAAAAGAAAGTAAAGATAGTTTGCAGAAATAATTTTATTATGAAAAAGTTATTTATTTTATGTAAGATATTAAGTGTTTCTGAAAAGAGCACTATACTGTACATATTTAAATGTAATGATTTTTTTTAAAGTTTATACTAACTGTATACTGTATGTTTAAAGTTGTAAAAAAAATTGTAGTCTGAGAAATTTTATCAGTGTTATCAGTAGTTATGGGTTAAAAATGATTGAGAAGGTACCTGTGTAACATGCAGAGTTCCCCGTTCCTCCATGTACAGTTCTTCTGCCGCAGTTCGTGGAGGAACATCAGCTTCTCCAACAACCTGTTAACAAACACAGAGATCAGGAATACACACACACACACACACACTCACAGGGTTAGGGTTAGGGATAGAAGTAAATAAAGTTCTGTCAGGACCACTTTGTCAAAAGAGAATTTATTAGATTAGATATGCATACAGTTAGTGTTGGAGGTATGGTTCTGTTCTGGGCAAGAATCCATGCGCTCGTCCGTGCGCATGCATGGACAGAGCAGGGAGAGCAGCGACTAGAGAATAGAATAGACCCCAGTATAACAGAACCACTAATCATGAATAGTATTAGATATGCTCCTTTATGCGTTTTTGGAAAGTAATAAATGAATGAATTGATAAATAATTAATTAAATAATTAGAGAGAGAGTGAGAGAAAAATATGTGGAGATTTATGACGTAAACTGGTACAACGAACATGGGTTCCGGCATGGTGGAGTCGGGGAGGGGGGAGTGTAGATCGCGGTAGCAGCGAAGCGCTAGAGCGGCTCTATTAATGGGAATTTAAATGGTCGTGTAATATGGATGTCGTAACCGGATTGGTGCGCGTTGTGGACAGCTGATTAATAGCTGATGATGTGGCCTGCCTGAACTAACACGATGCTTGATAAAGTGCACTCTTGAAGAAGCATAACAAGTAGACAAAAAACATCCCAAATCAGTAAAAAGGCCAACTTCCACCAAGTGATTAAAAACATCTTCACATATCAGCAGTTTCACAAAAAGATGATGATGATCATCATCAAACAATAAGGGAAGGAGAACTGCTGAACTCAATGAACTTCTAGAGGAAATAAAACACAGCCCACAGCAAACATTTCAAGATCAGAAACAGAAATAGAACATCTGTTCAGTCACCTCCAGTTTGATGTCCACCTCCATATTTATCATCACTCTGAGATCTTCTTCATCCGCCAATCATGGCCAGACATCTCATAAATATCATCACTGACTAGAAAAACTTTCCTCATTAAATTAAACATAAGCCAATCATAGTTAAGGACATCAACCAATTAAAAGTAACATTACTCAATAAAAAAAAAAAACAAGGAGAAAAAAACAACCTGTCCAAGCAAAATGTTAAGACAACAGTCAAACAAAAGCAGAGCATATTGTCCACACATCATTTCCTGTTTCTGCACTCTACATGGAAAGGAATTTTTGAGAAAATATATAACTTTATGGATGTGACTGTGAAGCAGAATCCCAGCTTTCAGGAGAACATGCAGCAGCAATACACAGGACTTTCATGCAAATAACACACACATCACCATCTGTGCAGGTTTGTGAAGCATGTTAGTAATCCTGCTAATTCATCTAACTATAGAACTAAAATGTCTCCCTCTTTACAGGAACTAGGAGGAGCAAAGGTGAAGCTGGGAATAAGGACCATGAGAGAAGGAAAGAAGCACCATGCTCTAATCTTACCCTCCTCAGATCATCATCATCATCATCTTCAAAATAACCATCATTATCTTCCATAACATCCCGATGAGAATGAGCTTCTACAGAAGAACAAATGCAAGATTGTAAACTTTTCTTTAGCCTGGGAGGCTCCTCTTTTTCCTCTGATGCCACTAAACCTTCCTGGATGACAAGTGCTTCCATGCAGTGCTGGAAGGAATTCTGGTTGTCTTCTTCACCAGATGTGCTTAGCCTTTCAGCAGCATGTTCTTGTGGCTTTGTGTTCATTCTATCACATTTTGCTAAATACTGATCTAGTCCCAGTTCTGAGTAACCTGAGGTTGTGGAGAGCATCTCCTGCTCTTTAGGCTGGTGGATTGCACTGTGGAGAACATGAGCATGTTCTTTCAGCATCTCCATGGTTTTAGGCTCATCAGCTTTTGGATGTGGTTTTGTGAGTGTTTCATAATCACTTTCAGATATTCTTGACTGGGTGATCTCATCAGTCAGTGGATTTTCTGTAGGAACAAGCTTTTGAAGTAATGCCAGAGCTTCATCTGTGCTTAAGGAGCGTACAGTAGTTTGGTTACATTCATAGAACCTGCAGCTGAATGGAGCCTCCTCTGAAAACTGAGATGGCAAATCAGACATAAAAGATTCTGACTGTAAATGTCTTGAGATTTCTGATGTTACTGTCCCAGGAAACTTGGTGAGGAGCTGACTAGAGGTTCTCTCTGGAGCGCAAAGTACGTCTGTGAACTCAAAGTGCTGTGTGGCTCGGACTGTATCTGGTGTTTGTGGAGAAACATCTGAGTGAGAAAATGGTGAAACATCTTGCTGAAGACCACTCTGCTCCAGAATAGAACAGTCTGATGTGATCTTCTCTTCAGTCTGGACCTCATGCTGCATTTCCGCATCTTTAGTGTAGAAATGCTGATCATTATGCAATTCATATGAAAATCCCCCCTGCTCTTGAGATTCTGCAGGAGATTCAGCATCTTGGACACCTGGTATAATTATCTGAGGAGATTTCTCTTGAGTAACAGCTTGCATCTCTATTCCAGGAATTTGAAACTCTTCATTCCAACCTTCTGATGGTTCCTGTTTCTCCATGTTTTCCTCACAATGACATACCGAATCAAACTCAGCATGTTCTCCAGCTGGGAGCTGATCAGATTCAGGATTTACAAAAACATAATCAGACTCAGAAGGTGTCCTGGTGAGATCTGGGGTACGCTGTGTCCAGTCCTCTGGAGCAGACCTTTTCATCATTTGGTCCATTGAATAACTAAGTTCCTCTCCAAGTCCCGTTTCACTCTCAGTGAGCTGTAAGCCTTTGTTAGCCTCAGAACTAGAGAGACAAGTCTGTGAGGAAGACTTCTCACTTTCTTCTATGTCACTTTTCTCATAGACAGGAGAAAGTTCATCAAGTGGAGATCCCAGGTGTTCCGCAGTATGTTCTTTGGACATACAGGTCAGAACTTCAGCTTGTTTTGACTGCCAATTTGTTGAAAGCTCACATGAAAACCTGTCAATGGAGGACTGACTGAAGTTGAAATAGTATGGCTTTGGAGCTTCTGCTGCAGGTGAGAGACTCTGGACATTGTGATTTTCAGGATCACTCAGAGCCTGATCTGCATCCTGACCCAATGGAAGTAAAGATCAAAGGTCAGTTGGATTTCACTAAAGAATATAAACACTGAACAATCTCATATATTCAGACGCTGGTGTTTCATGTAACTTTTAAACCTCGTGAATAAAAGTAAACAGAAACCTGACTGTCTTTTACTTTTTACTATAGGATTAAAATGTCTGATATTAAATGCAGTGCAGTGCATTAAACTAGAATTACTGTCACTCAAAACTCAAACTGAAATGATTTACTATTCCCTTGCAGTATGACCTTGTGGAAACCATGGTAACATGGCAACATTAACAGTAAATAAATGAGTTGATGCTACAAGCTTGCAGGTTCATTTAGTTTAATCATTCATGAAACTCACGTCTCAGTCCAGTCCACTAAACACAAATCTCAGTCCAGTCCACTAAACACCTGTCTCAACCTGGCCCACTAAACATATGTAATCCATACAATAACATTGGTTCACTGTTTTTTTTAATATACACATACAACAAACAGGGAAAATTGCTAGTTCAACTATTTCAGGAAGATGAAGGCCACTATTTTTCTTCACCCTTTGTTTGGCTCTTCAGACATCTAGGAGAGTTTCATTCCACAACCTTGGTGCCAGAACAGAAATGAATGTTGCTGTATACCTACCTCTTATGCTGAGAGATGGTGGAAGCACTTGAGCAGTGCTCGTAGATCTGATGCAGTCAGGTGCAGTACATGAAGTGAAAAGAGCTTTCTGGTAAGAGGGAGCTGGTCCATTTTTGGCTTTGTACGCAAGCATCAAAATTTTGAATCTGATGTGTGCAGTTACCGGAAGCGAGTGGAGGCTTAACCCAGCTGTCTCAATCCAGTCCACTAAAATCAATACACTCAATCCACCCTTCTCAGTCCAGTCCACTAAACACACATCTCAGTCCAGTCCACTAAACACACGTCGCAGTCCAGCCCACTAAACGCACGTCTCAGTCCACCCCACTAAACACACATCTCAGTCCAGTCCACTAAACACACGTCACAATCTAGACCACTAAACACACGTCTCAGTCCAGTCCACTAAACACGCGTCTCAGTCCAGTCCAATAAACACGTCTCATGACTAAAATACTTTACAAAATACCAAATAACTGAGGTGCAGTGAAATGTTAATGATATGTGTTTAGATGTAACAATATTACTGTGCTCATTACTCACTGGGAGAAAAGAACAATGTTAAGACATTTAAACTCAGCACATTAATCTGTAAAAAAGGGACTTACTGGTCCATGTGGAGGCAAATGTGTTGAGTCCATTTCACCCTGCTGACATGTCCACACATCTCTGTAATACACAGGCAACCTAAATGTTAAACTTAACAACACTTACAGTATACAAGTGTAAAATATAACAGACATGAGATTAGAAAAAACTTAGATGAAACATGTAATTTACCCCATTTCAAGATACTTAATATTAATAAGTTAGTAATAATAGTAAGAATGAATTAGTAATTATTAATAATTTTAAAAAATAAGGACTCACTGTGTCACCTCCAGCTCCTCTAGCATATCCCCATGAATACTCTCAGAGTGGGCCTGACCTACAGGCTCTGCCCAGGAAGGAATGTCGAGCAGTGAGGCCACTGATAGGTCCTCCTCTGACACTGCAGCTGGGGGCTTCTGGGAAACATCCACTTTCCTCACCATCCGGGGACTGACCTCCTGTACTGAGGACATAGCTGTACATGCACACACGCACACACACACACATCCTTGCGTTTGTATTATAGTGTTATTGTAGTGTTTCCGCAGATACATAAAGACCACAGTAATCAAGTCAGATTCTGATACATACTGAGAGAATATAAAGAAACACAGAGTGCCTGATCCTGGCATTCCTCCATTGCTCTGTGTATGTGTGTATGTGTATGTATATGTGTGTGCTGTACTGAACCTTCACTGTGGTCCAGGGTTTTCTCAATCTCAGCGTATGTTCTGGACGTTTGTTCTTGCACTGATTTGTTGAGCTGAGTCTTGATGAGGTGGACAATATCCATGCGGTTTATTTTAGTCAATTTCTTTGACAGAGAGTCCTCTGAACACACAAACACACAGTATTAATGGTGTACACTACAGGACTGTAATTAAGGCTAACAGATAAAAGACTGACCTGTGGCGTGTTTGCCTTCACGCTCAGTCCAGCGCTGTAGAAGTGCGGCACTCTGTTCCTGTAGTGAATTTGGGTTCTCTGCTCGAACCTGCTGAACTTCATTCTCATTGAATTCAAACTCTTTAGCCAACTCTATAAATGATAACACAGCCAATGACTGGGCTTCAGGAAATTACTGGGGAACTCATTTATTAAGTCATCAGAAAATACTAATAAAATAATTAAGCAGAGAAAATTCGAATGCACATAAAAAATAGAAATGTTTGGAGATGACAATTAGAGCCACAAATGTCTTGGCTGATCATTTAATTTCACTGAACTTTTCCTGGACCTGATGATGTCACAGCTAACTTGAGTTCATAACTCACCTGTCCAGCTAAAGCCAAGAAGATCAGCAATGATGGACAAAACCTCCTCTTTACGATCAGCATCATTATTCCAGTCCACTGTGAACGTCACGCAGTAACATTTTTATTATCAGATATATTACAAATGAATATAATAGGGTATGACATAACGGTTTATTAAAAATGTTAACAGTCTGAGATATAACAAATAAGAAAAAGAAAAAGAAAAAAGAAATATGATTTTAAAAAATGATTATTGAGTCCCACATTAATGCATATTCCCTGTTCTGTCTGGATTTGAATGCATGCTAAAATGATGGAAATTATTACAGTGGAAAAAACCTTGAAAAGTCAATCTTGAGATTTGAACATTTATATGAATATGAGCATTAAAAAAAATCGACAGGATATAGCACACGCATAACTCCACATACAGACCTAAGAGCACAAGGGATGATGCAAACACCACAGGACAGGACAGGACAGGACAGGACAGGACAGGACTGGAACAAACAAAAAGTGAGGGAGGAACTAAGGGTTCATTTTTAAGGGTTGGGAAGAAGGGCCATAAACCACGTAGGTACCTTTACTCTGATCTGGACTACTGCTCTCTGAGAGTCGCTGCATCTGCGTCTCTACACAATCTTCCCAGTTTGGTCTTGATTCAAATATGTCATCTCCTAAAGAGGGGGTTTGGAACTGTGCTGACTTTCTGTCTCCATCAAGGACAGTTCTGGGACTGCCCATATCACAACTCCCTTCATGACTATGTTGAGGTTGACCTGGAGGAAGTGCACTTAATGTTGTTTGTTCTACAAATTCAGGTATTTTGGATGCAAGAGACATTGGTTTTACTGAAGAAGGCACACCACTGATGAAGTCAGAGACATCGATATCCGCCTCTGATTTTGGCCTTCGGTTTTGCTCAATAGAATCACCTTTACCCAAAATGCTGTCAAAGCTGGTTGCTTTCACTGGAATCTTTGATTTTGGTTTCCGATTTTCAGGTTCTGCAGCAAAATTTTTGGGTGAGCTGAGAGCAGATTGTGATGATTTTTTCAATGTCTTTACAAAAGGTTGCGTAAGACCTTCTTGAGAAGGTGTAGGAATTTCAATAACTGAGTGCTGATCGTCCTCTGCTGATGAATCCGATGATTCCATATCCTGCTCAGAGTAGATGGATCGTGTCACTGTAGAAGTGGCAGTATCAATGTCAGCTATTGAGGAATCGAATCCCAGCACTTTCTCTTTTGTTCTGTCTGAGTCACTGTGACTTTCTAAATCTCTGGGAGCATCTGAAACACCAGTGATATCCTGAGGTAAATCTTCCCTTTTTGAATCAATTGAAACTTCAAGTGAGGTTTCACATTCCCTGACTTGCACACTAAGACTGTACTCAGAAGGATCCTCACTTATGGGGAAAAAGACAAATGCATCCTGCTCTTCCTCCATGCTCCTTCTGCTCATATCTATAGCACCACCTCTTGTCATTTCAAATAGTTTTCCCTCCTGGAACAGAAAAGGGTTCGGCTGCCCATTTTCTGTAGGAGTCCGAGCAGGAGGAATTTCAGGGGTTGACTCCTGAGACTGAGAGTCTGTGGACTGCAAAGGGATTTTTTGCTCATCAACTTCAAGCTGCAAATTGAAGCTTTCATGTTCTACCAACTCTGCATTCCAAGGCACTATCTCTCCCTGAAACGGATATTCTTCCATAGCTTTCCCATAGTTTACAGAACACACAATATCTATAGAAGACTGATTCATTTCTACAGTTTTCTCATCGATGATGTGACACTCAATATCAGAGATGCTATCAGGTCTGCCGTCCATTAGTACTGCACCTGAATCCTCAGCCAAAGCCACCATTATGTCAGCCTTGTCTTCTATAATGAGGCACCCAGGAGAAAAGATTTCATGGCTCAGCTCCTTTTTTTCAATGAGAATTTGCATAGGTAACACTTCCATCTCCATCTCTGAAGCTCTATATTCATGACTGTAAGTACACTCTGAAATCTCACTCAGGGTTTGTTCAGGTTCATCTCCTGGTACATCAATCAATGGTGAGTCATTGTGCTGCTCTGACTGTTGATATGAAGACAAAACAATGCTGGACTCAGGTCCACACTTCTGTTTTATGTCTTCCTCTTCATCATATAGTGGACGATCACAGGACTGATGATCTTCTTCCTTTTCCTTTAGCTCATCACCTCTATCTTGGGATGAAGTGGTGAAATCAAATCTAACCTTTCTCATTTTGGTTTCCTTTTCAATTTCATCAAAGACTCGGATTTTTGCTGCCATCTTGAACATCTTTTCTTCAGAAGTGAACTGCTTTTTTACTTCACTGATTTCCTGAACCTCATAATTTTCCTCTAAAGACTGTTGAAAAGGCACCAATGGCTCAGTATCAGGAAGTTCAGAATTTATGTATGCATTATCCTCATTTGAAATTACAGCTTCTCTTTGGATTGTCATTTCATTATTAATTTCCAGCTTTAGGTTTTCTGTCAGACTTTCTGCATCCTGAATGTTTTGCGAATCATTATTGGTTTGATATAACAGCTCTGAGCTTTTGGCATCCGGCCTCTGGTCTGTAGGACTTGACTCTAAAGAATCAGGACATGGAATGTCCTTGGTTGGACTTGGCTCAATGGAGTCAGGTGATTTATGAGAAGACAAATCCTCCTCCTCCAGTGAGTCTCCTTGGCATACACTTTTTGGATCGCTCATTATAGGCATTAGGTCTATTAAATTGTCTGGTCTAGACACTGTGTGCTGAATTTCCTGAAATCTTTCATGCTTGTCAGTTTCTACAGAGTAAAGCTCAGTAAAGTAAAGTAAAGTTCCACTCATCTGTTTAGCTTCTTCATCTGGAGAAACTTTGTAGCTGTCATGTAGACCATGAGCTATATGGTCTGGACTTTTTGAAGGTGCCAACTTTTCCAAAACAGTCATAAAGCCATGGTGGTCTTCCACCTCTGTCTTCTGTAAATAAGTATCCTCAAGCACTGTTTGGACTGGACTTTTGATTTCTGTTGAGGAATTCTGCAGTGAGTCAAGCTCTTTAGCAGGCATAGACTCCTGGGGGTCTGCCTGGTAGGCACTTTTAGGACCACCCATTATTACTGGTGATTGGTCACAAAGGTTAATACTATAGACCTTTCGTTGAATTTCCTGAAATTCTTCAGACTCAGCAGTTTCCTCAGAAGAAACCTCAATAATATCTCTAGTTTCCCGAGTTTCCTTAAGTGAATAAACTTTATAAGTGTCCTCTAGATCCTGAACTGGACTATCCAGTCCCACATTAATGCATAATCCCTGTTCTGTCTGGATTTGTGTTTGGACCTCAATAGGTGAAAACTGTTCTGCTGTAGTGTTATACACTTGCTGTTCATCTTCCTTTGTCTCTGGTAAACCTGTTTGCTCTGTTTGGACTGGAGTTTTGTTTGATGGTACCTGCACAGAATCAAGGAACTTTTCAGTAAAGAAATCCTCCTTAACAGGTATCCGTTCCTGTGAGTCTAATTTACAGCCAATTTCAGGATCACTGGTTATGTGCTGTAAGTCATTTAAGGTGTCAGGGCTTATAGACAACGTGGAATGAGGCTTTTGCAGAATTTCCTGAAATTTATCAGAGGAAATCTCATGAATTTCTTTAGTATGTTTAGTTTCCTCAGGTACAGAAGCCTTATAGGTGTCATCAATATTCTGAACTGAAAAGACAGATTCATAAGTATAACCTATTTCCTCCCCTGCATGAGACTGTGTTTGTGTTTCTGCAACAGTTGTCTTTTCCATTGTAGTTATATTCACATGCTGGACCTTCTCTGTTTCATGTGCAAGAGTTTCCTCAAGTTCTGTTTGGAATGGTTTAATTTCTGTTGACAAAAGCTGCACAGAGTCAAAAGGGTTATTAGAAGAGACATCCTGCTTATCAGGTGTCATGTCAGGCGAGTTAACTTTCAGATCACTTATCGTAGGCTGTGGGTCTTCCAGGCCATGTGGTCTAGATGACAATTCTTCAGACTCATCAAATGAAACCTCTTCACTACATATGTTCTGACTTTCAATCTGAAAACTGATTTCCTGTTCTTTTTTGACTTGGCTTTTAATATCACTGGGTGACTTTTGTATGAACTCCGGCTCTGTATGGGCTGGACTTTTATAAAATGTCATTTGAATTGTGTCTTTTCGCACCCCCTCTTTTTCATCAATCTCTTGGGTTTCTTCGATGCTTATTTTTTCTGCACTTCTTGGACTTCCACTTTCTGGGGATGCAAATTGCATTGCACTCTTCTCCTCAGGCTGGTCCTCTGGCTCTGTGGGTGATTTAATCTTCTGGTCACTTACAATTAGATTTTCTGTTTCTTTATCTTCTTCATAAGCTTCATACTCTCCTAAGCTTGTTCTAGGTGTCCTGCTCCAGAACACAGTGTCAGTAAATTCTCCACCTGCTTGCACCTTGGGGTTTTCATTTATTTCCACATTATGAATTACAGTTGGAATAAATTTCTCACTCTGGACAATTGTGGAAGCAAATCTGACTGCTGGCTTTGGTTTGTATGAATGCTGTTTCTCAACTGTGTGCTCCACCTGATCACTATCTTCTATAGTGCGTTTCTCACTGTATGATGTGACTGTCGATGGACCTGCTGCCTGGATAAATAGTTGATACTCTGGACTGTCCTCTAGTTCTTCCTTTATAACAGCACTGAAGTCTTCAGAAGGTTTCCGGTCTGGACTAATCTGTGGTTCTTCAGATGTTCTCCGGTTATGGCCGGTGCTTAGTTTTTTATAGTGCAGAATTTCAGGACCACACTGTTCTTCCTCAAGGCACCACACTTCCACAGTTATTGTTGAGTCTTTAGCTTTCATTTTCTCATGTTCCTTAGAGGATTGTTTAGTTTGTATAATTTTATCTTCACTGATTAATATCTGTTCTTTACCCTCTTCCTCATAACCAGATGACATATTTGAAGTTTCTCCTGACTCACAACACTGATTTCTGTCTTCATCTGGTGCTAGATGTAGTTCTTTACTAGCATTAACAAGTGTGTTCTCACTGATCAACCTGCTTGGTCTAATGGAGTCTGTGTTACTTTCCTTTGTATCCTCTAATGTTCTTTGTACCTGCTTCTGTATAATTTCATTACTAATCACTGTCTTATTTTGTTGAGATTGGTCATGGATTATTTGTGATGATTCTAACATGATGCTCTGATAATCGATCTCTTCTGCTGATGGTTTAATTCCTGAGGTTTGTAGGTCAGATTTCTGAGCTTTTTTAGTATCCTCAGTGACATCTTCAGATGCGAGCACCAGATTAGTAATCACTTTATGTTCAAAAAGTCCAGATTTGCTCGTTGATGGGTCCTGTCCAGTTTGAAATGCTTTCATGAGCTCCTTCACAGACATTGAGTGCTCTATTCTCTCAGACTGAGACTGAGGGGATTTTGGAGATTTAGGAGGTAAAGTATATTTTTCTTCCTTAGTCAAAAAGGTTTTGCTCTGAATAGCAGTCACTCGTCTCACCTCTCTAACTTTGCCACTCTCTTTCATTTCCTCCTCTTCCACCTTCTTCTGAAGTGCTTTGACTTTGTCTTTGATGGACCCAATGGGAGTCTCGACAACTTTAGGAGACACAGGAGGCACTTCAATCTCAGAGTCTCCAAGAAGTGTGTCTCCATCGAGTGATTCCTCAGAGCTCATCCTCTCCAGCTCATCTTCAGAGCTACAGCTTATGAACTCTCTCTCTTTAAGCTTCTTTCTTGCAGGTTTTTTTATTCGTGGAGGATGGCGCTTCCGAGGTAGCACAACTTCTGTAAATATCTCTTCAGTGATACTCTCTTCTTGGACAGGATCAGCAGTCACCGGCAGGTGCTGGAGATAGCACTCCAAATCTGTACTAAGATGTGAAATGATTTCAGATGCATCCTTTTGGGGTGCAGAACTGCAGTCAGTTGCTCTTGTGATTCTGACCTCTTTCAGTATAGGTTCAGTCACCTGGCTTTTCTCTTCTGCTGCCTCTTTATTACATTTAGATTTGTCAGTTTCTTCACCAAAGTTTACAACACTCAGAATCTTTTCCACCTTCTCCAAGTCCTCTTTGACCTTTTCAACCATCTCAAATGGCTCTTCATCTTCTACTCCGTATATTAATCCATCAGCTAGAGACGGCTCTGAAACCTCTTTGGTCAGGAAGCCAGATATTTTAATAAGGTCCTGTTTCATTTCTGAAACATCTGAGAGAAGATCAGGACTGGCGAGTGTCGCCGGATCATGAACCATGTGTGTGTGCAGTGTGGAGAAATCTGTAGATTCAGTTTCATCCTCATCTTCAGTAAGACAGATTTACAGAACAAAAGGGAAATGAAGGGGACAAAAGACATTTGATAACTGGTCAGCACAGGTGAAATACAGTCAAATGTGGGGTAAATTTCATTAATATTTAAATCATCATAATAAATCATTATTTCATTAAATCATCCACACTGATGGATCCAGGGATCTATAGATAGCAGCTAAGCATTGAGAAATAAAGTCAATGTGCTATGAAACACATTTTCATAAAATAACTTGCTTAAATATTTGAGCTAAATTTGAGTTTTTATATACCCACAAAAGAGTGATGAGGAAGAAGAAGAAGAAGAAGAAGAAGAGGAAGAGTTACAGAAACCTGAACCACAAAGTGAAACATAGACAATCTCAAGATTGTTCAGAAACAGAAACACACAATACCCAAGGATTTAACATGAAGCCCTTGCGATAATAATAATAATAATAATAATAATAATAATAATAATAATAATAATAATAATAATAATAATAATAATAATAAATAATAATAATTTAATTTATATTATTAACAATAGTTATTATTATTATTATTATTATTATTATTATTATTATTATTATTATTATTATTATTATTATAAAGATTAAGATTATATCTCTTTAGATTGAGTGTGAAAATGAAGCATCAACAAAGTGATGATGTGCAAGTCAAGTTATTTTCATGCATGGCAAGAGATGAGTGTTTATGGAGTTAAATCATTTATAAAAAATAAAACAATTTCCATTTAATCCAAATGAACAGTAAAGTGAGATGTGATGAGTGTGAGCTGTGTTTAGTTTAATTGTTATGTGTTAAATTTCAATGTGTTCAATGTGTGAAATGTTATATTTAAAAAACCCAAATGCTCACTTTTATTCATTATTTATAGCATTAATAAGAGATCACTGTGGCCTGATAATCAGAAAGAAACATGAACTTAAACTCATTTCTGTCCCTAAACTCACTACAGACTTGGAGCACTTGTCTGTCTAGTGTGTGTGCGCTGTTAGCTGTTAGCCAGGCAGCTTGCTTATTAGATAGCATCAGCTGTAGATGTTAGAATGCAGTGTGAAATAACTGGGGACAAGACAGGAATTGGTCTGTGAAACAGTATTGGAATAAAGCCACATCTGTATATTTTAAAATTACATTATCTTTATATTTTTGTTTTGGAATTCTGAGTAAAGCAGAAATGAAAGGTGAGGAAAGGGTGTGTGTGTGTGTCAGCCACAGCAACAGGATCCATTAAAGCACACTGTTAACATCAGTCTGATAATTCATTGTAAATGATCATTTAATGTCTGCAACGTTCACAGAATAAAGATAACATTTATTTAGAGAGTAAAACACTCAGGCTTACATTTGTCCTGTGTCTTCTCACTCTGTAAAGGAAAAACATTCACATATGACTTTACATACGCACACACACAAACACACACACAAACGCAAACAACACACAAACAAACACACAAACACACACACACACAGGCACACACAAACACACAGGCACACACACACAGGCACACAAAAACACACACAAACCCTCACACGCAAACACACACGCACAAACACACAAACACAAACACACACACACACACACAATCACCCAAACACACACAAACACATACATACACACACACACGTACACACACAGGTACACATGTACACACATATACAGACACAAACAAACACACACACACACACACACAAACTCAAACACATACAAACGCACACATAGGTACACATGTACACACATACATAGACACAGACAAACACACACATACACAAACACACAGGTGCACACATACATACATACAAACAAACAAAAACTCACAGACACACACAAGTACACACACGCAAACTCAAACACACCTACACACAGGTACACATACACACAAAAACAAAAACACACAAACATCTAATACTGTAGATATCTAATAAAGGTTTGGTGTGATTTTACCTCTTCATCAGCATCCTGATCTGAATCAGAATCCTAAAAACAAAATGTAAAAATATATATGTGAACATTGTCAAAACATACTGGAACTACACACACACACACACAAACACACACACACACACACACACACACACACACACACACACACACACACCAACACCAATATTCTTTTATCCAAGTCTCTTCTATAAGTAATGCCTTATCTGATTTTTACTATAAGTTTTCAGTCTTATTACTGTATATGAGGCTAAACTAACTTATTTTCTTAGTTCTTAGCTCCATGTGGTTCTATGTAGCTCCATGACGCTGGATTCATGGTTCATTTCATTATGTTCTACATCAGAGTTGAACTGACAATAAAAGCTTCTTGACTTGTATTTAACATTGTATTTAAAAGTCATGCTACTTTTGTGTTTGGTCACTTTATCTAAAACAGTTCTAGGGTTGTTCTGATGTCTTCTGTAGCACAATTCCAGATATTAGGCGTACAGTAGTGTAATAATCATGTTCCATTACCAGAGCTGTGATGGTAGTCAGGAATTATAACACTTATGTCTGTGCTGGTTGGAGTGTGAAATACACTAGTGAAAAAATAATCAGAGCTCTCTCTCTCTCTCTCTCTCTCTCTCTCTCTCTCTCTCTCTCTCTCTCTCTCTCTCTCTCTCTCTCTCTCTCTCTGTCTCTGTCTCTCTCTCTCTCTGTGTGTGTGTGTGTTTGTGTGTGTGTGTGTGTCTGTGTGTGTCTGTGTGTGTGTCTGTGTGTGTTACCTTTGAGTAAACAGGAAGTGTGATGTTCAGGTTGCAGATGGCATTTTGGTTCAGGCTGCGATAAGTTCTTGGCTCTTTGGTAAATGAAAGTCGTCCACATGGCTCCTGTGCACTGTCACGGATCTGATCGATCGATCGATCGATCAATCAATCAATCAATCAATCAATCAGCTCTAAATATTTATTGCCTGTTTATTAGTGCAGAATGTGTGTCTTATTCCATGTCTCACTGTGTGAAAATGTGAATGTACCTTGATGAAGAGAGCAAGACGGTTCTCCTTGAAGGCATAAAAGCTGAAGACATGGTGCTGCCCACTTTTAGTCAGAGGAACAAGATTTCCAAAACAATCCACAAAAATGGGTTTTCCTTCCAAAACCTGAAACACAGTGACCATCTGAAATTACAAATACACTGAACACACAAGGTGGAGATCAGATCATTAACACAGTTCTTCTGCTTAACTCATTTACCTCTGAGACCTAATGAATATTGTTTAACTCTCTAACTCGGTTCTAATGTACCTTCACCACTCACTCATCTCTGATCACACGCACACACAGATACTCACACAGACACACAGATTCACACACAGACACACACTAACACACACACACACACACGTACTTACCACAGACACCTTCACCAGACACACACTCACTTACACACACCTTCACCGGACACACACTCACTTGCACACACCTTCGCCACACACTCAGCTGTGCTTTGTATCTGCATGTGACTAGAAACACGAAACGATGCAGGTTTCATTCTGAGTGAAAAACACACAGGAAGTGTGTTTTCTGTCGTGCCCCTATACTCTATACTGCCACGATACCTCCACATCTCTGCTGCGTGCCACCTCAGTGAAGTTCTCCTGCTGTTCTAGAGTCTTGTCCATCTTGTCATCGGTCATGCAGAAACAGCGCAGCCGTGCCTCAATCAGGTCCAATGTCTTCGCGAAGATGACAAACTTGGCCATGTAGGGAACACAGATGATCTCCTTATATAACTGCGTGCAGAACGTCACTGACTCCTGAGACTGCCGGCAGTCTATAAGCCAGAACCTAAGAACCGTCCCCAGGAGAAAAATCACCATCAGCTCTGTGGTTCCACAAGGGTGTGAATTTTAATCCTTATTAGACTTCACTACTGTTTTTAATGTCTAAAGTGGTAACAGGAAAAAAGAGAGAACAAAGTACTAAAACTAGGGAAACTAGAACAAGGGACTAGAGGAACCTGCTGAGACGTTCTGAGAGGAGACACTCACCGAGCCGAGACATTGGTGGTGAAGGACACACACTGATTAATGAAGGTGAGAGGAGTTGAACCAGTGATGTCCTCCCACTGTGCTGGTGTGGTACCTCCTACACACACACACACACACACATACACACACACACACACAGAGACCCATTTATTCTTGAGAGGACCTTCCAGTGACACAATAATTAATGCAGCTTTTTGATCTATGCTAAATTTTTGTTTAAAAAAAAACCACATATACATACACTAACACACACCTGTGATGCTGCACAGTAAACGCAGAGTGGGTGTTTCCCCCAGCATGCCACTGCTGCCCTCGTTAGTGGAGGTTTTGGGAATGGGTATTGTCATAGTAATGGGTTTGTGGAATTTGCGTCTCCGAGGCTCCAGAGTAACAATGGGGCTGAATGTTGCCTTATTACCTAGAATCCTCTTCACTACCTCAGCACCTACTGGCTGAGCCTGTTACACAATACACAGAAAGAGCTTATCATTGTGTGTGTGTGTGTGTGTGTGTGTGTGTGTGTGTGTGTGTGTGTGTGTGTGTGTGTGTGTGTGTGTTGAGTGTGTGTGTGAGTGCTACCTGTAGTCCGACACGGATCCGCTTGGTCAGAGCACCTTCGGGAAACACTGCTTGCACTTGAGGAACCAATGAACTGCTGAGAACACCCCCCTCTGGGCCAATCAGGTGACTGTCCTGCTGTATCCGAGAAACTACCGCAAAGAACTGTGGGAAATCACGAGTGATAATGCGGCAGATGCGCTTCTTCTCCAGCTCCTCAGGTGAGTCCAATTCTGAACCAGCACAACAGCACAGCATTATGAGGGCATCTTTTTTAGTGAAAGCAAATCTACTGAGGTTTAGGGCTTGGAGGTCTGGGGTTTCATCCTCACTAATGGTGCTGAGCATCTGGGTCAGATCCTAATTGCTTGTCTTTGACATTAATTATGGTTAGGGATTAGTGAGGATTAGCAGACAGTAACCACTGATTAAAAAACTGCCACACAGATCAGGGTTGTGTCACCTTGCTTGTGTTGCTTACTAGATTAAAATATTATTGTATATAGACTAGAATATGTAGATGGAATTGAGGAAATGACTCCTGGCTCAGGTTTTATGTGCACTGAACCTTATTTATTTATAAATGTTAATGGTGACTTCTCTATGTTTATTGTATAGTTTGGTGTTCCTCAAGGCTCTACTCCAGACCAACCATTTTTATTCACTATATACCTTTTGGTAAACATTAAATATCTTAATAAAGCTGAGGAACGGGAAAGGCTGTGGAGTGATTATTGACTCCAGTCTCTCGTTTAAAGCTCATGTAGATAATACCACAAGGTCAGAAAGATAAGAAATATGATGTCATTACATGATGCAGAAACACTAGTTCATGACTTTATTGTAATGTTTTACTATCTGGATGTTCCAGTAGGAGCATAAACAAGCTCCAGTTAGTCCAGAACACACACAATCACTCTCACATGTTCACTCAGGTTTGCTGCCTGTGGAGTTGTGGGATGCTTTATGTCCCAGGAATATCTGTCAACTTCTGACTCCATTTAGTTATGATGTCATAGCTCGTCTTACCTGAGTCTCTGTCTGCACTCTGATGTAAGCTGTAGGTGGTGTTTAGGAAGTTGGGTGTGGGTTGTATGGTCTAGTGTGTAGTGTACAGGGTGTATTGTGTAGTGCACAGGGTCTAGTGTGTAGTGCACAGGGTCTAGTATTGAAATCAGGCTGTATAGTAGGTACTGACCCTCATCCATGCCATTGAGGATCTGGTTGAGTTCCTCCTCAGTGTGCTCACAGTGGTGTTCTCTCCAGCTCTCTCCTGTCTCACTGCGCAGAACCACAAGTTCTCGCTCAGAACCACGAAGAGCTGCAAAATGAGGGATCTCCACTATCACCGGTCTGTATGCACACACACACACACACAAATACACACACACAAATACACAAACACATACACAGACACTCAAACACACACACACACAAACAAACAAACACACACACAAACACACACATACATACATAGTGTGTTTGTGAGAAAAAGGTTAAATATATATCAAACACATGAAGCTACACATCAGCATGTCCTACCCAAGGAATTTGGTTCCCGGTGGGCCAAGCTGCAGGATTCTGCTCACCAAACTCTCTCCCTCATTTAGTGGAGGCGGAGCTGTAGGCAAGTGTAACTTCCTGTAAAACAGATGATAGCATGTGAGATCCAGTACTGAGCATATTTACAGGATGTCCAGTAAGAGTAGATTGAGTGCATAACTAATGCAGCATTTAGGCAGCTTTAGACACAAATAGACACAGAATCCTGGTGGGATTAAAAACAAGCAACACTGAGATATAGACAGGAACTATCTCTTACCCGAGGAACGGTGATACTGTAGGTCCCAGCTCTATGAGACGTCCTGTTATTCCATCTCCCTCCACCATGGGCATTGTAGCCACACGGTGTCTCTTCACCAGTCTGCAGGTCACACGTGTTGGAGCTGAACACTTCCTGGGTGGGACTATGATGCGCAGACCGTTGTGACGGCAACCACGCATGGCCCCGCCCCTTGCATCTACCATGAAACTGACCAGGAAGCTGATTGTTGGAAAGACAAAAGAAAAGCACAGCAGTTCATTATCAGTACATCATTACTTTGTGTGTGTGTGTGTGTGTGTGTGTGTGTGTGTGTGTGTGTGTGTTCACCCAGACTGCAGCAGTGTGTTCGTTAGTACTACATTGTCTAGGTGTTCTGCTCCCCAGCTCAGCCGATACGAGTCTTTATCATTCTCTCTGGACAGACTTGAAACCTGATAAACACAAACACACACAACATTCAGTTCTCTCTCTCTCTCTCTCTCTGTGTTTGTGTGTGTGTGTGTTTGTGTGTGTGTGTGTGTGTGTGTGTGTGTGTGTGTGTGTGTGTGTGTGTGTGTGTGTGTGTGTGTGTGTGTGTGAATGCACCTGGTGGCTGCTGATCATGTCCTCAATCAGAACTCCATTCCTCTGAAAGCCCATGAGAGGTGGAGTGTAATGTGCCCTTTATAACAATCAAAAACATTAACAGTAAAATTTAAAATACAGGAGAAACATCTCTGACTCCATATAAAAATATATATATATATATATTGTGTGGTATATAAATATATACCACACAATAGACATAGTCATATAGCTGTATTTGGAATGGAGATCAGATCTAACACAGTGTGTCTCTGAGTCAGCGTGTTTGTGTGTGTGTGTGTGTGTGTGTGTGTGTGTGTGTGTGTGTGTGTGTGTGTGTGTGTGTGTGCACCTGTCCAGGTTGTGGCTGAGATAGCTCATGCCATCCAGGTACTGTCCAGACAGAGAGTCATCTCCCAGCTCTCTCAGATCCTCCACCCTCAGATACTCACCTCCATCTCCTGTCATTGTGTCCTCACCTGCACACACCTCAATCAGCATATTCTGACCAACCAGCTAGCATAGTGTTAGTTCACAATAAATAGTGTGACACTCATAGACAAGCTAACATGTTAGAATACTATTAAGCATACACAATAGTATTACACTGAAAGATGAGCTAGCATGTGTTTCTCAATAATAACAAACACTACAAAGTTTCACTGAGCATAAATAACCATTTTGATTAGTTTTACAAATGAAAGTGTGAGAATGGACAGTGGAACTACTGCAGAACCTAAATGATACCTACAGAACCAGGGAAACCAACGCTTACCTTCCTCATCAGAAACATCCAGAACTTCAGTCATTGTCTCAGGAACATTCAGTTTGTGCTTCTCTGTCACCGTCTGCTGGACAGAGTTCATTCCACTATGATCACTAACAATTGCCAGTTTCAACATGTAGCTGTTCTTTAATTATACTTAAATTTATCAGATTCAGTTTTACCAGTTGAATTATGTAAGGCACTGCAAGCAAAACTAATCCAAACAACTGGCTGATAATTGTGATCGTGACCAATCGTGAATCATGGACGCTACAAGTTTTGGTGAAACTTTTTAAGAGTCATCTATTTCATGCTAGCGTGAATGTCAGGTAACACATCATGTGCGCACACACACACGAAACGTCGCAATACTTCGCACACATGGTTATAATGGTCTTTGGTGTTTCTCGAATAGATGAGGATGTCATCAATGTAAACCATGACGTACTTGTTGAGAATGTCTCGGAAGATAGAATGCATGAAATCCTGGAAGACGGCAGGTGCGTTAGCAAGGCCATACGGCAAATATTCGTAGTGTCCGGTAGGGGTCACGAAGGCAGTTTTCCATTCATCCCCTTGATGGATACGGATAAGGTTGTATGCACTACGAGGGTCAAGTTTAGAAAATATGGTTACGCCACGGAGTTTTTCTAAGGCTTTGGGCACTAGAGGAAGTGGATAACGGAACTTCTTGGATATGTTGTTGAGTCCCCTGTAATCAATACATGGGTGCAGGCCCCCATCCTTTTTGGAGACAAAGAAAAATGGAGATGCGACAGAAGAGGTGGAAGGCCGATTGTAGCCCTGAGCGAGAGCTTCCTGAATGTATTTTTCCATCGTCTCTTTTTCTGGGATAGTAAGCGAGTAGATCTTTCCCTTCGGCAGTGGTGCATCCGGGAGGAGTTCAATGGTGCAATCCCAGGGACGATGAGGTGGAAGCTTTGATGCTCTCTTTGGACAGAAAACGTCACAAAAGTGATCATAATCCTTCGGCACAGAAACGGAGATGTTATCTGTGGGGCTCTCAATGGAGGTGCTGAAGACAGGAAGACTTGACAACTCTGGTTTCGATTTGGGGATTCCTGAGAAACACTGTGGGAAACACCCATCGCCCCATCGTTTGATCTCACCATTTCCCCAGGAGAGTTCGGGACAGTGTTGTATTAGCCAGGGTCGACCCAGGATCACTTCTGCAGTAGAATGTTCTAGGATAAGGAACTTTATTCGTTCTTGATGAACAACGCCCACCGTTAGTGTCACCTCACTAGTACTCTGTGTCACTGGAGCTTGGTTAAGTGGTTTGCCGGTCACTGCATGTACCTGTAGTCTGCGCAGGAGACGCTCGCATGTCAGCTTCAGTTGGTTAGTGAGTGACGCTGATATGAAGTTTCCTGCCAAACCTGAGTCGATCATAGCGGTGACAGAAATGGAGACATGAGGAAGAGAAATCTGCACTGGGGTGGTGAGAGGTGAAGAAACTGAGGGTTTGGTCTGAACCGTACTCACCAGGGCTCGAGTTGGACGGACTGGGCATTTACAGATGAGATGATCTTTGCTCACACAGTAGAGGCATAATCCAGCATTGAGGCAACGCTGTCGCTCTGGAAACGAAATCCGTGATGAGCCCCGCTGCATTGGTTCGGGTCCGGGCTGAGGCGTTTCCGCCGACACTCCCGGAGGTGAAGACGAGATGGAGCATGAAGACATGCGTTGCTCGGTGCAGATGGCTCGCTGGATGAAGTTTTCGAGACCCATGGAGTCGTCGAATGCTGCGAGTTGTAAACGGAGATCTGGTTTCAAACCATTACGATATGTGGTGAGTAATGCCCTTTCATCCCAGCCACTAGCTGCCGCTAGAGTGCGGAAATGGAGAGAGTAGTCGGCCGCTGATGATTTTCCCTGCTGGATATGGTATAGTTTGTCGCAGATGGTGGTGTCACCCACCGGAATGCCAAAGACCTCTTGGAAGTACGCTGTGAACTCGGAGATCGAGTGCAGGAATGAGCCATTCTGGTGCCAGATGGATTCCGCCCAGCGGAGAGCTTTACCGGTGAGTAGTGAGATGATAAATGATACCTTGCTTCACTCGGTGGGGAAACGAGAGGGTTGCATCTCGAAGATTAGAGAACACTGTAGCAGGAACCCTTTGCAGTCTTCCGCGTTGCCGGAATAGGGCGCTGGATGGGCCATGGGAACTGTGACTACAGTGGTGTTGCTAGCCTGGTTGCTAGCTGGTAGCGCCGGTGGTGCCGGCGTTCTCTGCAGCTCTTGCCTGAGCACGTCAACTAATCCTTGGAGGACGTCCGTGAGTTGACATGATGTTTGGTTGGTCCAGTCTTCTGTAACGTACAGAAGACAACGAACGAACAGATGAAATCAAAACAAGTGTTTATTGATAGTTCAGGTCTGAGGTAAAGCTGCAAAGCTTGGAGACGTGGTGAAGGACGCTTCGCCCGTGCTCCGATAAACACACGCTTGAGAAGGAGTTGAATCTGGTAACGTGCAGAACAGGATCTGGAAACGCTACTGAGAAGAAGAATGAGAGAGTCGAGTTAGTAAGCATAGCATACGAGACTGGACGGTGAATGAAGTTGAGAGCGTGGCTTAAATAGTCTGTGAGCAATTAGTGTTGAGTGACGCCAGGTGATGATTATCATAACTCCGGTGATTGAGATCTGAAGGAAGTGTCATGAGAACCTGGCGTATCCGTGACACTTTGAAGTCTCATCGAATAAGTGGTAGTTTAAGTATTTCACAAATTCTTGGACCTGGACCTATAATTAAAACTGCACTTGAACCAATGACTGTATATACAAGTGGACCGCATGACAGTTTTTTGCCATTTTGTGTTCCACACAGTCATACAGTGTGTGAAAGAACCTGACACTCAGGTTCTAATGCATCTGTAAATATTGTGGAGGGGTTCCCAGGTGTTCCACCTCATTCCTGTCTACTGTCTCCTCACCATTTGAAATCAGTAAACCTATAGTAATTCCATCAGCAAAATTAATTCATCAATTTTGTTGAAGAGGTGAACAGGATGCAGTTCTATGTGAAAAGTGTGAATAACGTTGGCCTCAACATACAGTCCTGTGTTTCGGATAAGTGTGGAGGAGGTGTGCTTTGCAGTCCTGCATCAGCCACAGGTTGTTTGGTGCAATAGGCAAAATGGTGTTGGTCCAGATGTAGAGGGATGATGGATCCAGTGTTGGAGAGCACCATTGCAACGGGTGATAGTCAGTGAGGCACTTCAGTTATTTGTGCACTGGGTTGATGGTGACGAAATTAAAGCACCTCAGGTTACACCTCAATTCACTGTATTTGTGATTTGCATCCTTAAATACATTTCTTGTGGGTCCCTCAAACTGTCCTGCAGGCCTGGACATTATTAACTCTGACATTAAAGCCACATCTTGTTCCTTTGGCACTACCCTTATGATTAGCTTCTGATTGGGCAGGACATTTTATTGTCTTAAATGTGAGAACATTTCCAGTGCGCATGATTTTGTATCCCAGTTCTGATGAGGTATATTCCTCAGCTGGCCTTCAAATCAGTGTTTTGTACACTGGGATTCGTTTTAGGGAAACACACTCTGACAGTCCATGTTTACAGGTATTGTGTGTGACATGCCCCTGGGATTTTTGTGTAGACTTGCAGCATGTTATTTCTCTCATAAGTAATTACACATTTTTATGCCATTTAGGTATTACTGATTATCCTAAACAACTCCACAAGCCGATTCAGTCAGCAGTGAGTGTTTGTTTAAAACTAAGTGACTGGATTAACAAGCTACTGTGAGTGTTTGCTAAAGGTTATACATCCCATACATTGCTATGAAATATAGCTTTTGTTAGCAGCCTTTCTTTATGCCATAACCCTTTTGACTTACTGTATGTTGGTCTGTTAGTTATATTGTCAGTTTAGTGAGCTAGCTTAGATTACAGAAAAACTGTAAAATAGTACAGCAGCTTGCCAGTATAGGGCCTCAGTGTCCATCTGCTGTATAGTGTATTCTGTCACTGACCATGTAGAGTACCTGTACATGTACCTAAGCCAGAACCTGTAACGTAAAATTTTGTCATGTGATTAAACACAACACAATGTGACAAACAGAACTGTTGATCAGGTGCTGAAGTGGAGAGATGAGTTGAGATCAGCCCTGGCTCTGTGTGTCATGGTGCTTGTTTTATGTGGATTGTGATTTTTTTGTATTTGTGGGTATTGGGTGTGTTACTCACAGTCGTCATGGTAATCACCTCCTCAGTGACTACCTTCAGTGTGTCCACCACAGAGATGTAGCCTAGGCGCTTAGCAATGGAGAGAGCTGTGTTCCCGTTCTGAAATACAAACATATACAAACATACAGATTTTTCAGTCTGTGTGTGTGTCTGTTTGTGTTTGTTGATATGATGTGTTATATTATATACTGTATGACAGAAATCTAGCCACAGGGGTTGCAAAATCCAGAGATTTATGTGCTGGTCCCAAGCCCAGATAAATTGAGGGTTGTGTCAAGAAGGGCATCTGGTGTAAAAAGTGTCAGATTTAAACATTCGATTTGTCAGTGTGAATTCCACACCGGATCGGTCGAGGACCAGATTTACAACGACCAGAAATTGGGCCAGAATGTCTAGACCATTGACCAGAATGTCTACTGTTGGTGGAGGAAGGAGAAGAGGGAGAAGGGTTCATAGACAGAGAGTGAAGAGGAAAGGCAGGAGTACAGGTCTGAGTATAGGGACTATAAATGTTTTTACAATGACAGGGAAAGACAGAGAGCTGGCAGACATGATGGAGAGAAAGAAGGTAGATATACTGTGTGTGCAGGAGACCAGGTGGAAGGGGTGATGATGAATGTGTTCAGTGGTTATGATCCACAAGTAGGCTGTGAGTTAGAAGAGAAGGAGAGATTCTGGAATGAGGTAATGTGTGTGTGTGTGTGTGTGTGTGTGTGTGTGTGTGTGTGTGTGTGTGTGTGTGTGTGTGTGTGTGTGTGTGTGTTGATATGGTGTGTTGCATACAGTACTGTATGTCAGTATCTGTCCGCGTGTCTCACCATAGTAACAGCATTGGGCTTTGCACCGTGATGAAGCAGAACATTAATGATGTGCGTGTTTCCTTGTTGAGCTGCTTGGTGAAGTGGTGTGTAACCATTCTGCAGAAAACACACACACACATCAAAACTTACTTACCCCATAATATAAAGGAGTTCATAAAGTGATTGTGAACAGAAAGTATACATGTATACATAAAATGCGAGTAAAGAAGTGAATAGAAACAGGGACTTTGTGTAGAAAATATGAAAATAGTCATTTAGGTCTTACTCTAGTTTTGGTGTTTACATTTGCCCCATGCTGCAACAGGAAATTCACCATCTTCACGTTTCCATAGTGACAGGCAACAATAAGAGGCGTGTAGCCCAGCTGTGTGGGGAGGGGGTTAGACAAACTGTATTATTCATGCATAATATCAAGCAAAATAATTCAGTGTGTGTATGTGTGTGTGTGTGTGTTTTTGTGTGTGTGTTTTTTTGTGTGTGCATTTGTATATGTGTGTGTCCGTGTCTGTGTGTGTGCGCGTGTGTATATGTGAGTTTGTGTGTGAGTATATAGGTGTATGTGTATGTATTTGCGCGTGTGTGTAAGTATTCGCCCGTGTGTGTGTGTGTATGTATTCGCACGCGTGTGTGTGTTTGTATTTGTGTGTGTATGTATTCGTTTGTGTGAGTGTATGTATTCATGTGTGTGCGTGTATGTATTCGCACGCGTGTGTGTGCGTGTGTGTATGTATTCACGTGTATGTGTGTGTGTGTATGTATTCGTGTGTGTGTGTGTGTGTGTGTGTGTGTGTATTCACGTGTGAGTGTATATGTACTGTATTCGCACGTGTGTGTGTATGTATTCACGTGTGTGTGTGTGTATTCACGTGTGTGTATATGTACTGTATTCGCACGTGTGTGTGTGTGTGTGTGTGTGTGTGTATGTATTCGTGTGTGTGTGCGTGTGTGAGTGTACTGTATGTATTCACATGTGTGTATGTGTGTGTGTACGTATTTGCACACGTGTGTGTGTGTGTATGTATTCACATGTGTGTGTGTGTGTGTGTGTGTATCTGCTTCCTGCTTTGCTTTTTCACTTTTATCTTTTGATTTAACTACCAGCAGTTCAGCACAGCTCTAACTAAACAATTGGGCACTCACACTAAAACTACAAATTCCTGGAACTATATTGACATTTGGAATATTCAACAACTTGGGGAATTTGTCTTAGCGGTCTACCAGTCTGCTATTGCCGGCAGTTTACAATCCTAAATCAGGACAACACAGCTGCCCACACTCAAGCAGAAGAGAAAATGCCTTCTTTTGGATCTCAATCCACCTGCTGCTCAAACTGCCACAGACTTCTACAAAAGATTGCAGTTCTCGAAACAAAGTGGTGCTGCCGACCCTGCCAGAACATACAGCAGAGCTTCATCGTGGTCCCTCCCAACATAAATCTGGTGAGTCCTGTGAACCTAATGCTCCTAAACAGGTCATAGTGAGCTCAGAGAAACTTAAAGTAATTGAGGACACAAACCGATGGCATAAACAGGGTGCGAGACCCAAAGGTGCTGCATTAGCATCATCTACCTCAGATATGGGTCCAACTCAAGTAGCTAATATTGGTATTCCACCACCCCCTGTGCGGCTTGAAAATAGATATGAAGCACTAGTGAGTTTGGGCGAAGAATCCCCAAATGAAAATGGACACAGATCACATCAGCCAGTAGCTAACAGAGCTAACAGACGCTCAATATCATATAGGCAGCGGCGCTCCACTCAGACAGCAGCCGAGCCAAGCACGCTGATAGTGGGTGACTCTATTATCAGAAACATTGGAAGCAAGGCTACCTAGGTTTTCCTAGGGTAATGGTTTCTGATGTTAACAAGGAACTTTGCAACATTCTGATGAAACATAAGTCTCTCAGTCAGATTGTCATACATGTGGGAAAGAATGATATTTGGAAAGAGCAGTCTGAGCTCCTCAAGAGGGATTTCAATTAACTTTTTGAAACACTTGCAAGACTGAAAGTTCAATCATTCATTAGTGGACCTCTCCCAGCCAGAGGAGCAAATTTGTTTTCTCGGCTAAGTTTAAATTCTTGGCTGCAAAAAACCTGCACCATGAGAGGACTGAATTACATTGACAATTTTAATATCTTCTGGAGTCAAAGGCAACTTTTTAACAGAGATGGTATCCACCCAAACAAACTAGGTGCTAGGTTGCTTAAAGACAATATCTTTTTCTTCCTTCATCATTCATCAGCTGAGTGTGCCAGTCCACTCCTGAATGGCCTAAATGACCACAGGATTTCACACCAACACCTGGATGGACATTCAGTTGACAAGGATAAAACTCCGCAGCCACAACAACTACTGTTCACAGACACAGCTCAGGCTGAGCCCTGCCCACAGAACTCACTATAGCTGGATGGTGAATCAACACCCAAGGATGTTTCTGTGGATAACAACCAGGAAAAACAAGATAGCACTCCCGAGCCTCCAGGAACACCAGAATCACAGCTGATGTCGTCACACTCTCTCTCCCTCTCTTCAACATCACCACTTCTGTGCTTTTCAGAGAAAATGGAGAAACTGGTATCTGCTGGAACTAAGCTTTCCCACTCTATTGCTGCAAGTCCCAAATACCAACCAAGAAACGGCGGGCTCCACAACCACCAAATCCTCCGGGCCCAGCCTGCCCTCCCCCTCCATCTGAGAGGGCACTCCGACCTCTGCCTCAACGTCAGATATCACACCAGCCCTCATCTGCAAACAGCACTGGTAACTGATATGTGTTGGGTCCCCGCTATGACAGCAGTAACAATCAGAAATGTTTTCAGAACAAGCGGGAGCCCAATGTCCCTTTAGTTTTCCCTATCTCTGTCCTGATATATGATAGAATGACGAAGGCCCTCTCCAGCCGCACAACAACTCTATCTAATCTACTGCCTATTAGACATCATTCTGAGATGGATACAGGGCCAAAACCAGTTACTGTTAAATTAGCACTTCTGAACATCCGTTCATTAAAGAACAAATCATTTTTAGTTAATGATCTTATCAACCTGGACTTCATGTTTCTAAATAAAACCTGGTTAGATGACAGCTGCAGCTCTACAGTCCTCAAAGAATCAGCCCCACCCAACTTTACTTTTATAAGCGTCTGTAGAGCTGCTTTATTCAAAGATGCCTTTCAATGCAAGCAAGTGTTACTTGGTGATTACCAGTCTTTTGAATATTTGTGTATTGCTCTAAAAGGTACACCACGCATTCTGTTTACAATTATTTATAGGCCTCCCAAATACACCCCAACTTTTGTTGATGAATTCACAGAACTTTTATCAACAATCTCCTCTGAATTTGATTATTTTGTTATTGCTGGAGATTTCAACATTCATATAAATAATGCAGAAAACAATACTGCAATTGAACTGTTAAATGTTTTAAACACTTTTGATCTGACCCAGCACGTGCAAGGTCCTACACACAATAGGTGACACACTCGATCTGCTCATTATCAAGGGTCTAAATATTCCATCCACTGTTATCAAGGATGAAGCGCTATCTGACCATTTCTGTGTTTACTTTGATTAAATGATCTGTCCTGCCACTGATGCTAGATCTGTCTATGTCAAAAAAAGGTTCATAAATGAAGACACCAGTGAGGTATTTATGAATGCTATATCAATGTTGCCAAACATATCGGCAGACTCTTGATGTTCTCCTTGAAAATTTTAATAAAAAGTTGCTAAAGATGCTATTGATGGTATAGCTCCAGTAAAGGTCAGTATGATCACTGGCAGACGTAAAGCACCTTGGAGAAACACAACAGCGGTACAGAGCATGAAAAGAACATGCAGAAAAGCTAAACCTATGTGGCGGAAGACAAAACTTGAAGTACATTATAGCATCTATAAGGACAGTCTTCGTGCTTTCAATGTAGAACTATGCACAGCTAGACAGATCTTCCTCTCAAACATTATAAACAACAACATAAACAATACTCGCACTCTTTTTGCTACTGTAGAGACACTAACAAACCCCCCAAATCAAGTTCCTAGTGAAATGCTCTCTGACAACAAATGCAATGAGTTGCAACCTTTTTCTCTGAGAAAATCAATAATATCAGAATGGCAATCAATACGGCCTCATATTGTAATGTGGTCAGTCAGACCTCACTACAACAACCACAAAAATTTGTCATTTTCTCAGAATTTGACATAATTGATATAAAAACCCTGGAAGAAACAGTACAACATCTTAAAGCATCAACTTGCAGCCTTGACACCCTCCCCACATCCTTTCTCAAAAAGGTACTTAACTGCTTAGAAACTGACCTCTTAAAAATAGTAAATACCTCTGCTCACAGGCACTTTCCCAGAGTCCCTAAAAACGGCAGTTGTTAAGCCTCTCCTAAAAAAGAGTAACCTAGACAAAACCATACTTAGCAACTACAGACCAATCTCAAATCTTCCTTTTATAGGCAAGATCATTGAAAAGGTTGTTTTCAGTCAGCTGAACAAATTCTTAAACTCAAATGGCTATCTGGACAATTTTCAATCTGGTTTCCGCCAGCATCACAACACAGAGACAGTGTTCATAAAGATAATAATGATATTTGCTTAAACTCTGATTCAGGTAAAATATCAGTGCTGGTGCTACTAGATCTTAGTGCTGCCGTGACACGGTAGATCACACCATACACTTACATAGACTGGAAACACATAGGTAACACAACTGAACATAGGTAACCATAAATCTGAGTGGACATCCATGACATGTGGAGTCCCACAGGGCTGAATTCTTGCACCGCTTCTCTTTAATTTGTATATGCTACCAATTGGTCAAATAATGAAAAAGAACTTAGCCCTGTCCCCTAATGACTACAGCCCCATTGACTCTCTATGTAAGTGCATTGATGAAATTAATAGTTGGATGCTTCGAAACTTCCTCCAGTTAAACAAAGACAAAACCGAAGTCATTGTATTTGGAAATAAATATGAAACTCTCAAGGTTAACACACACCTTGACTCTAGGGGTCTAAAGACACAAAATAAAGTCAGAAATCTTGGTGTAATTTTAGAGTCTGACCTTAATTTCAGTAGTCATGTGAAAGCGATAAGCAAATCAGCTTACTACCATCTCAGAAATATAGCCAGAATTAGATGTTTTGTCTCAAGACAGGACTTAGAGAAACTTGTTCACGCTTTCATCAACAGCAGGGCGGATTATTGCAATGGACTCCTTACAGGGATCCCCAAAAAGACCATTAGACAGCTGCAGCTCATACAGAACGCTACTGCCAGAATTCTGACCAGAACCAAAAAATCTGAGCACATCACTCCAGTCCTCAGGTCCTTACACTGGCTTCCAGTTACATTTAGAATAGATTTTAAAGTATTGTTACTCATTTATAAAGCAATGAAGTGCTTTATAAATGACTGCACTTTTTATCCAAATCACTTTTACTCCTGTTTTATTCTTTTTAACACAATTTAAACTGTTTTTATTAAAATCACATCTATTTTCTTTAATTGTTCTTTGTTTTCCGTGTCCGGAGATTGGGTCGCCGAGGCTCCCGCCTTCGACTGCCACCCAATCCACATTGCACCAGCCCCTTACGGTTTCTCCTGCAGGTGGTGTCCCCACAGGAGATTGGCCCCACGTCACTCCTTCTGGCTGGGCCCGGCCGGGCCCCGTAGGGTAAGACCCGGCCACCAGGCGCTCGCATGCGAGCCCCAACCCCGGGCCTGGCTCCAGGGTGGGGCCCCGGTTGCGCCATACCGGTGACGTCACGGACCTTGACCTAGCTTTGATCCAGCTTTGGGTCATGACAAGATCCCGGATACAGGCGGCCGAAATGAGTTTCCTCCGCAGGGTGGCTGGGCGCACCTTTAGAGATATGGTGAGGAGCTCAGTCACTCGGGAGGAGCTCAGAGTAGAGCCGCTGCTCCTCCACATTGAGAGGGGTCAGCTGAGGTGGCTCGGGCATCTGTTTCGGATGCCTCCTGGACGCCTCCCTGGGGAGGTGTTCCGGGCATGTCCAACTGGGAGGAGGCCCCGGGGAAGACCTAGGACACGCTGGAGGGACTATGTCTCTCGGCTGGCCTGGGAACGCCTCGGTATTCCCCCGGAAGAGCTGGAGGAAGTGTCTGGGTGTCCCTGCTTAGACTGCTGCCCCCGCGACCCGGCCCCGGATAAGCGGTAGAAAATGGATGGATGGATTGATGGATGGATGGATGTTCTTTGTTTTTATTATGATTTTATGGTGTGTTTCATGTAAAGCACTTTGAATGACCTCTGTGTATGAAATGTGCTATACAAATAAGCTTGCCTTGCCTATGTACAGTATTCGCACACGTGTGTGTGTGTGTGTGTGTGTGTGTGTGTGTGTGTGTGTGTGTGTGTGTATGTGTGTGTATGTATTCATGTGTGTATGTATTCATGTGTGTGTTCTCACTTTTGTTTGGTGGTCTAAATTTGCACCATGTTTAACAAGAATTTCAGCCACATTCACTTTGTCCTCCTGAGCAGCCAGATGAAGAGGACTAAGGCCGTTCTGAAGGAGACAGACAAAAAAATAATTACAATAAAAAAAAAAATCTGTAGGTTTTATGACAGAAAATGCTACAGAAACATTTTCTAGTCTGTCGAGATGACTATTATGATGAATGTTATTAAATGCTGCAGAGGGAGAGCACTTTCATGATGAAAAGAGAACATTTCCATAAATCCAAAAAAGTAGCATAATCATCCCCAGGTCTTCTTCCTCTACTCACATAAACATTGGTAATGAGAAAGGCTAACACAAGCAAGCAGTTGGAATGTGTTTATGGTGTATGTGTGTATGTGTGGGTGGGTGGGTGGGGGGGGGGGGGGTATGTGTGTTGTACAGATGTAGTGATTGTCTCACTTTTGCATTAGCATTAACATTAGCTCCATGGTCTAGCAGCAGGTCTGCCATGTCATCATGTCCCTCTTGTGCAGTGAGGTGTAGTGGGGTCATGAACTGCCGTGTTGCAGCTCCAGGTTCTGCCCCCTTCTGCAATAGCTCCTTTGCCACCTGCAGCTCATTCCGCCTTGCTGCAATGTGGAGTGGGGTGTATCCGTTCTGCACACACACACACACACACACACACACACACACACACACACACACACACACACACACACACACACACACACACGCAAGTCAGTTTCAGTACAGGATTTTATTACAATCTGTGTTTAATTTTGAAACAAGTAGATATTTATTTTTGGTACTGTGGTTATGTGAGTACACCAAACACAGAGTATAGTGAGTATAGTGATTACAGTGAGTATAGTAGGGTGTGATGAAATCACTACACTATGGTATAGCACACTATACTGGACTATAGTACTACTACACTACATTATATGTTATCTAATTTTCTTCACTATTCTCTACTTTACTACACTATACTGTAGCACACTTCTATACCTCACTATAATTCACTTTACTATATTATACTAGTCTACACAAAGCAATACATTTCATTATCTATTCACTCTGAATGGCTGGGAAATATGGTGATAAATAAATACTACATACAGTCTTAGCATCATGATATACTTTTCTGAAAAATCATAGTTTTAAGTGTCAGAACTTCTATAAATATATATATATATAACTGTATAGTGAGCATAGTGAGTAGTGTATATAGTAGTACAACAGACTATCACCTTTGCTGTGCTGTGAGGAGATGCACCTTTATCCAGCAGCAGAAGTGCAACCTGCTGATTATTATAGTGAACTGCCACCTGCAGAGGAGTGAGTCCATCCTGATAGAGAGAGAGGGTGTGATCACCTCCATGACCTCATAGCAGCATAACACTGAACTGTAATTGAGTTCTGTCAGTAGCTGTATCTGTAGTTCTGTCTGTGTATGATCTGTAGCCCTAGTCCCTGTCTGATCTTCAGTCCGATCCTTGTCTGATCTCTACCTTTCCAGATTCATCAGGCAGGGCTCTGCGCTGCAGTAGGAGTTTGGCTACCTCCAGGCTTCCATACTTCGCTGCTACATGAAGAGGAGTAAACCCTTTCTGTAAGCATAACACCAACACACACACACACACACACACACACACACACACACACACACACACACACACACACACACACACACACACACACACACACACATCCAAGCACATCTCACACAGTTTATACATGAATATGCTTTTGTATTTCTGTGTATGTGTGTGTACCTTGGTGGTCAATGAGTGTGTGGCTCCAGCCTCCAGCAGTACAGAAATGATGTGTGTGTGACCTTCTCGGGCAGCGATGTGCAGAGGTGTGTATCCGTTAGAGGTGGCAGCATCAGGATCGGCCATGTGCTGCAGCAACAACTGCACCGTATCAGACTGACCCAACCTCGCTGAAATGTGAAGGGGGGTCTGACCCTCCTGCAGACAGACAAACATGGAGACAGTGAGACAGACAGGCAGATAAATGGAAAAAGGGAGACAGGGGAAATATACAGGTGTGTATGAAGGAGAGACAGAGACACGGTATGTGTTTGTGTGTGTGTGTGTCTGTGTTTTGTGTGTGTTTGTTACTCTGGCTGTTGCATCCACACGAGCTCCGTTTCTCAGTAAACAGCGTACCACCTCCATCTGCCCCGCCCTCGCTGACATGTGCAGGGCTGTCTCTCCCCGCTACACACACACAAAACATACATGAGAACAACACACCCACAGGACAGTATGATATGGCAGTATAACTAATAATAACAATGAGGTGTAACTCACAACGTTGCAGACATCCGGTGAAGCTCCATTCTGTAGCAGCAACAGCACTATGTTCAGGTGACCCATAAAGGCTGCTACATGGATTGGAGTTAGACCCGACTAGGGATGGGGTGTGGGTGGGGGGTGGGGACACAGAGAGAGAGAGAGAGAGAGAGAGAGAGAGAGAGAGAGAGAGAGAGAGAGAGAGAGAGAGAGAGAAAGTATGATCAGTGCATCACTTTCAAGCGAACTTAGTTACTTTCTATTTGAGTCACACCTACACCTGACCATATGATGTCACTAAACACACCTGCCATGTTTTCTAATTAAACTGACTGAAGCTCAACTGAGAGAACTCACTCCTTTTCCTTATCTTCTTATCTCTCCTCTCTGATCTGGACATGAGTTACCTTGAGCTGATCTCGTAATGTTAAGCAGAATTAATCCTTCTGCATAGCACAAGCTTCAGTTTAATTTCTTCACAGGAGTATGGCTAGGGTTCCAATCCACACTTACTACACTACACCCTCATGGATTCTTCTTACACCACTGCACTGATGAGCCAAAACTTCTCCTTCCTCCCATTCACCTTCCACATCTCACCGAAAATATCACACTGCTTTTCTTGATTCCCTTCCTGGTTAAAAGTGAAGGTATCCTGATGATGTGACAGAGGGTAAAGGTGAAGGGTATCTTGGTGAGGGGATAGGATTTAAAGGTGAAAGGTCATTACTTCGGTGATGGCCTGAATGGAGGCTCCATATTTCACTAGCAGCTCCATCACTTTTACTCTGTTCTTCTTACAGGCAATGTGCAGTGGAGTGAAGCCATTCTGTAACACACACACACACACACACACACACACACACACACACACACACACACACACACACACACACACACACACACACACACACAAATAAAGTTAAAAACACACCCTAGAAACATTAAAACCAACATTTTTGTGTGTGTGTGTGTGTGTGTGTGTGTGTGTGTGTGTGTGTGTGTGTGTGTGTGTGTGTGTGCGTGTGTGTGTGTTTGTGTGTGTGAGAGTGTGTGTGCATGCGTGTGTGTGTGTGCGTGTGTGTGTTACCAGAGCTCGAGCATTGGGAGTGGCTCTCTTATCCAGTAATAACTTAGTGACTCTGTAGTGGCCACAGTGGGCAGAGACATGCAGAGCAGTGAGATAATCCAGAGTGACATCATCAACAGGAGCCTTGTATTGCAGCAGGTGTTTTACACACTCAACATGATCGCCCTGTGCAGACATGTGAAGTGGAGACAGCCCATTCTGCAAGTGTGTGTAGGAAAGAGACACATTTTAAATGAAACAATCACTGTTTCATCTGTGTGTGTGTGTGTGTGTGTGTGTGTGTGTGTGTGTGTGTGTGTGTGTGTGTGTGTGTGTGTGTGCATTGTGGGTGAGGTTATACCTTGGTTCGTGCGAGTATTGGAGCTCCTTTCTCTAAAAGCAGCTCCACTGTTGCATCATGACCACTTCTGGCAGCACAGTGTAGTGGAGTCAGTCCATCCTGTCCAACATATGCACACATACAGGTATTAGTAAATATTTTGACAGGTTATTGCTAAAAGTCGGACAGTGGACAGTAGACTCACCCTGGTCTTAGCATCGATCTGCGCCCCTCTATCAAGTAGTAAGTTCACCATGTTGGTGTTTCCCCGTTTAGAGGCTACATGTAGAGGAGTGATACCGTTCTGTAGAAGATCACAACATTCACGTCACTCCTACTGAGAAACATGAAGTTCTGGCTTATACTGGAACAATTTTCTATGAGATTGCCTATGATCTGATGTGTAAGACAGTGCTCTATGATTGGCTGAGAGTGTAAGTGTAACAGCATGTCCTGCCCAACCTATCACTGGAATACTGAGGGCTTAGGTTCAGTTCCGTGTTCCACTGTATATAAACCATTTTTTGGATTACCGCTGTTTTTGGATTTGTGTTTATCGGACTTGTTTGCCACTGCCTGCTGACAGCCTGTACTGGTTTTTGAATTATTATGCTTGTGTACCCCATTTCTGATATCTGCTTTGGACTGTTTGCTCTGCCTGTCTATAGTAAACTGCATATGAATCCTACATCACCTGTGCCTATTACTTCCTTATAGGATAATTCGCCAGCTATGGATCCAGCGGATACTCCAGGTGGTAGCCCACCAGTGAGAGGACTGGGCCTCTATGACCTGGGACATGGACCAGCAGGTTCGCACTTCCGCACTTCAATCAGGGAACCCTGTGCTCCAAGCAAAGCTGGCCGGTAAATATGAAAATAGAGAGCCCAATACCCAAGCGGCCTGCCACAAGCATTTCTGACCGGTGAAGGAGAATCCAACTCGTCCAACACCCTTGGACCCATGCAACTTGGACATACTAGGTATCAGCAGAGAAATGGCAACTTTGTCTGTGCCGCTGTCTCTGCTTTTACTGCGCTCAGAGCAGACACTGCCTGGAAAAACCACCCGGGGCACTGAAAGTGAGCTCTTCCACCTGTTCTCATAACCTACATATAATGGCACAAATTAGTTATGCTCACAAATTGCATTTTGTTTCAGCCCTGATAAACTCCTTTACTGTTGGAGAAGTGGCACCTATCCATCAGGCCATGTTGCGTCCCCATCAGGATAAAGGAGGTGAACAACCTACCCATCAGGGACAGCTACATTACCCATCAGACCATAACTATAAACTTCAAATCAGACTACTTCTTGTAGAGGAGCTATTACTGTTCGTAATAGAGACCTACGCTATGTAGGACTATATTGACAAAGCACTAACTTTCCTTACTGTCCAATACCTCATCCTATACCCCTGGTCCCCCCAGCCCTAGAATAGCTAAGTGAGGCCAAAATGTTCACAAGGTTGAACCACAGGAGCATGTATAACTTAATATAGATAAGAAAGAGGGGTGAGTGGAAGATGGCGTTTATGCCTGCTTGGGTCAACGACTTTCACATGGAACTCCCAGACCACCCTTCACCCAGACCCAGAGAACACCAGAGGATAGAACACCAGGAGGTATTTTGCTTGCTCGTGTATGACCAGCTTTTGTCTTTTGGATTACTGTCGATTATGGATTTGTGCTTATCAGGCTAATTTGCCCCACAGACTGCCTATCCTGGTTTTTGGATTATTTTGCATGTGTAGCCCATTTCTGATTTCTGTTTTGGACTTTATGACCTGCCTGTATCTAATAAACCACAGATGGATCTGAAATCTTCCATTCCTGGAAGTCAGTGCTCTGTGATTGGCTGAGAGTGTAAGAAAGTGCTCTGTGATTGGCTGAGAGCATTACCCTGGCGGTGAAATCCACAGCAGCACCACGGTTCAGTAGCAGTGTAGAAACATTAACATTTCCATAATGAGCAGCGATGTGGAGTGGAGTAAAGCCACTCTGCACAAAGAAGTTTGGAAGAAGAGAAAAAGTAATAAAAAGAATAAATGGAGCAAAAGAGAATGAATACTATTTATTTAATGCACATTCTCAGTAAGTCAGAAATAGCTTGGTCTGAACAGGCAGCATGCTAATGGAGCATCAGAGAGAGCAGGAAATAAAAACAGAATGAGCTTTAACACAAAGAGTGAGAAAGAAAATCATAAACATAATAATAAAAAAAGAAAATATGAAACCTGTCATTCAACCATATCAGTAAAATAAAAAAGATACTGCATAAAAAACAAAACTATCAGCTAATCAGCTAAGCGAGCTAAAAGCTAACGAGTTCTGTTTAGATGAATGTTGAAAAATTAATGTAAAAGTGCAGATCTTATGACTGTTTGCTACTTACCTTTCCACTCTGACAGACATGGTGCAATTTGAGAAACAAAATTAACATGTATCTATTAAAACATGACTAAGTAATTTAAATAAACTCTAAAGTTAGATTTTCAAAATGATAACCTTATACAGCGAGACCAAGCGAGCACAAAAAAAAGTATTTTTTATGAAAACACAGACACTAAACAGAGTGGCCAGTTTATTAGGTATACCTCACTAATCTCTGATCATGACTTGTCTACAGAATGGAACTCTACACATAGCATAATAATAATAATAATAATAATAATAATAATAATAATAATAATAATAATACTTATTATTATTATTATTATTATTATTATTATTATTATTATTATTATTATTATTATTATTGTCTCATCCCAAATGTGCAAAAAACAAGAATAATGTTTATGGAGCCATTTATCAGTCCCATCAGCATGTTCCATCATCATACTGGATGTGTTCCTTCAGACCTAAATGAACAAATGTTAGACACTGCATGTGGTTCTGATGTTCTTCAGTGAGTATCAGGAGAATGTTAAGAGAACATGGCCAGCTTACACTGTTCAACCTGCATTCATTCATGTCATTCTATCAGCAGGATCCTGGAACTGGAAACAGTTCTCCACTCCTTTGTTCTTCTGTTCTTACTGGAGTTCATGTTCTTCACTGGTGACATTAAGTGGAATGTTCTGAGACAAACCCAGCATTGAATATGTAGTATTGAGGATGTAGTATTACTAAATTAAACAAGTTTGAGAACATAAACACTTTGTTGTGTTTGTATGTTGGCATGTTTAGCTAACTTGTTCACTTAATCTGACTAGCAGGCTACATTGCTAGCATAAGAAAATGAGCATTAAATAATTTGTGTTCTTGTAATAATTGGTTATTACGTCAAATAATATTCTAAATAATAGCCACTCTCTCTCTCAGTATATTGTGTTATTGGCTATTGAAATGCAGAGAACAAAAAAATATACAAAAATATTTATTTATATAAATATAAAACTATTACTGCAGCTGAAATCCTGTCACTATGTAACAAAAAAGAGAGAAATGTGTAAGCAAAATGCGTTTAACCATTCACACAAACACACACACAAACACACACACACAAACGCACACACACACAAACGCACACACAAACACACACAAACACACACACAAACATACACACACAAACACACTCACACAAACACACTCACACAAACACATACACAAACAAACACACACAGACACACACACACATACACACACACAAACACACACATACACACACAAACACACACAAACACATACACACACATACACACACACAAATACACACTGTGGAGGAGATTCAGTACCTCAGTTGTCCTGTTGACCATCATCTGCAGCAGCAGCAAGAAGAAAAATATGTCAATCAGCTTAGGCTTTTATTAGCATTCTATGTACACAATAAATAAATACTACATACAAGCAAATACACTCTACATAAACACTACATACAAACTAAACACAGCCTGAAATTTCACTTCATACTAAGGTCACCCTGAAGCTTGTGTATGACCTTGGCCTGGACATCAGCATTGTGGTCATTCTGGAGCAGTAGTGCAGCAGTGTGTGTGTGTGTGTGTGTGTGTGTGTGTGTGTGTATGTGTTTGTGTGTGTGTGTGTGTGTGTGTGTGTGTGTGTGAGTGTGTGTGTCTGTGTATGACCTTGGCCTGGACATCAGCATTGTGGTCGTTCTGGAGCAGTAGTGCAGCAGACTTGGTGTCATCTTTGCGTGCAGCTATGTGCAGTGCAGGTAAACGCACTTTCCCTTTAGTGTCTTTCTCCAGTAATAGAGACACAACCTGGTTATGACCCTGCTGCAGAGCAATCGCTAACGGGGTGAAGCCATCCTGTACGACACAGACATATACACCCCATCACAAACCCCATCACAAACACAATCACACACAATCTCACAAACCTCGGTGGCTGTACTCTGGTTGCCTCCATTCTCCAGCAGGTAGCGAACCACATCCAGATGATTCTCCTGAGCAGCCATGTACAGTGGAGTAAAGCCATTCTGTGTAAACCCAACACACCCCACACGCACACATATTGAATCACCTGTGTAAGTGACTCAGTCACCACTCTAACACCACTCATATAAAATATACACAAAGATTCTTTTTTCATTCTTTTTTCTTTTTTCACAAAGATTCTTGCTTCATATATGGTCTGCTTTAATTAGTGTGGACTACAGAAGAGGTCATGTGACTGCTGTTCAATGCTTGTTACGATATAGTATCTATTTTCCTTTACAGTAAGTGATAAGAAGTATGATAGTGAGTAGTGATGGCAGTTCTTACCTGTGATTGTGAGTTCACATCTGCTCCCCTTTTAACCAGTAGCTTAGCTACTTCCTTCTGCCCTGCCAACGAGGCAATGTGGAGCGCAGTGTTTCCTTTCTGCACAGCCAATCAAAGTGAAAGACATTGATTTAAAAATTTTAACTGCCACTTTGTGTGTGGCGTATGTGTGTCTGTGTGTGCACTTCCATGTGTGTGTTTGTGTGTGCACATCCGTATGTGTGTGTGTGTGTGTGCATGTGTGCGTGTGTGTGTGCACATGCATGTGTGTGTGTCTGTCACACCTTAGTAGCTGAGTTTACAGCTGCTCCTCTCTCCAGAAGCTCCTCCACCAGCTCCACATGGCCTTCTTTAGCAGCAAGGTGAACAGCATTTAACCCATTCTAAACACACACACAAAGTCACACAACTCATATATTCACTACATTACATCACTGTTGTATCAGCTCCAATTGTCTTCTGTGTCATTAAGATTTTGGTCCTCCACTGAGATGAGGGCAACTCTGTGAGGATCCTGAGACAGATCTTCTACAGATCTACCAGCTCCAGTTGGACTCTGTGATACTAAAGAGGAGATGTGAACTCCATATGATCTTTTACATCAGTACAACATTTATCAGACTGTATATTTATAATCACACCCCCCAGTGTCACCCATATGAGGATGAGGTTCCCCTTTGAGTCTGGTTCCTCTCAAGGTTTCTTCCTTTACCATCTAAGGGAGTTTTTCCTCCCAACCTGAGTCACCTCAGACTTGCTCATTATGGATAAATACAAACACAATTAAATATATCTAATATTAATCTTGAATTTTGTATTATATTAATCTTTATATTAATCTTTATATTAACCTTTTGTTCTATGTTTATGTTCTGTAAAGCTGCTTTGAGACAATGTCAATTGTAAAAAGTGTTATACAAATAAACTTTAATTTAATTGAATCACCAGTATCAACATATGGGGTGTGTGAAAGAAATTACCTGGTTACAGGTACTGATGTCTTGTCCACCCTTCAGTAGCTCCAGAACTTTCTCAATATTTCCAGCTCTTGCTGCTCTCAAAAAACTGGTGTTACTGTCCGACTACACACACACACACACACACACACACACACACACACACACACACACACACACACACACACACACACACACACACATTAAAATGCAAACAATTTTACACTGATTATTTTGCTTGCTTTTTGAAAATATAGTGTAATTGTATAGTGTAAATCTTCTTACTTAGAAAAAAATGACCAATTCTGAGAATTTCTTTAAATCATTTAAGTAACTTTGAAAGTGAACTGCATATTATTAATAAAGTTAAGCCTGAAACAAACATATTCCCTTATTTTAAGAACACAATATTTCTTATTTTAAGACTTTAAATACTTTAACAAAAACTTTTCCCTCAGAATAAGACCCGGGCAGCGGCGGATCAAGGTTCTGGGTTGTTGTGTGGAAGTTTGGAGTTTGATCCCCAGCCATGCGAAGCCATGTCAATGTTGGGCCCCTGAGCATGGCCCATAACTCTCACCACCCCAGGGGTGCTTCTTCTAATATTTTTCTTTTTAAGCCACAAGTTTTTAATTCTTATTTAAGATGTGTTATAAAGTAGAGTTTTCTGTCTGATTTTAGATTTTTTTTTTTTAGAGATAAAAGAGACAGGCAGGCAGACAAGCAGACAGACAGACAGATATAACATGGCCTGATGGACAGGGTCTCTTTCAGGATGACCCCAAGCTCTCCTGATCAAACCCTTTCAGAACGTGAGATAATATGCATTCTTTATATGCTGTTTATGGATCATGACTTCAGCAGTCAGATGAAACCAAGAAGATGTGAAGAAAATCTTATGTAACCTGGTTATTGTTCATATATTGCACCACAAATGCCTGTCATCTTTACAAGGGTGTATAGACTTTTTTTTAGCCGTTCACACACACAGCACGGACCACACCTAAACTCCAACAGACAGATCAATAATGATAAAAGCATACAGCCTCCGGATGATAAGCACCACACACACAAACAGACACACACACACTACCCCATTAGCAGTGCAGAATGATGTGCTGTATTTTTGTTTAGCCACAATAACAAACTCTTCAATTTGTGTGTTATTGATTAGCACTGCTCCTCTGAGTGTTACTGGAAGCCCTGTTTGGATGGTCATAATTTATTCAGAAGGTAAGCAAACCTGCTTTATAACCTGCCCTACAGCACACACTATCACTTGCTCTATAACCTGCCCCACAACTACACCTTACACCTCGGCCTATAATGTAAGGTAAACCCCTCTCTTCCCTCTGTAGCTATGAATCGAAAAAGTTCATGCTAGTTGCAAACATTGTGAAGGGACAGGGCATCCTAAGTTGGTACAACAAAGTGGTTAAGACCTTTGTCTACTGATTAGAAGGTCATGAGTTCAAATGCCAGCACCACCAAGCTAGAAAAACTAGTTCGTGCTTTTGTGATCTCTAGGTTGGATTATACAGTTTCCAGCAGGGGG
>NC_062524.1:14293474-14298474 GCF_022655615.1 Tachysurus fulvidraco | reverse complement strand
GGGAACGGTTAGCCAGGTGCGCCTTTAGGATATCAGCAAACACACCCCGCTTAAGCAACGTGTAAGCCATGGGCAGGAGCTGGCCAATCACCTTAGAAAAATACTATGAGCACACACACACGCGCACACACACACGCGCACACACACACACACACACACACGCACTGAAAAACAGAACCAACAGACAGACAGAAATAACAACCAAGAGGCAGACAGAAAGACAGTGGGATGATGCAGCAATTATACACTCTATTATGTGTGTGTGTGCACGCTGGACAGGATGGATTCACCCTGAGTGCATGTGCATTATTCACAACATGTGTGTTATCAGTATGTATTATGTGTGTGCATTATAAGTGTGTATTGGGTAGGAGTTCCTTACATGTGAGCCATAACAGAAGAGGTCGACGCCGAGTTCGAAGCCCATTCCATAATCACACTCATCGTTAGCAAACTGCACAAATGTCATCATTTCCTGTAGAGGAGCAAAGGCTTTCATCCTCTCATCATCATTCTCAGCCTCCACTATCGCCTTACAGATCCTCTTCAGTCCAGCTGAACACAAGCACACACACAAAACACACTGAGTACAGTGAATAAAGGTGTCAGTGTAATATGGAGAACAGGGATTTTAACAAATAGGAAGTAAAGGGAAGAGGAAATAGGAATCAGGTTGTGGGGATTAGTAGTTGCAGGGACTGAGAATAGAGGGAATGGTAATTGAATGAAAGAGGGAATAAAGACTTTAGGGAATATGACAGTAATTAGAGAACAAAAGTAGGGATTGTGGAGTATATGGAAATGGGAGTATAGTGAGATGAGGGTACCGTCAGTCTCAGGGAGTTCTCGATATCCCACGTTGTTTTTATCAACAGGCACCACAATGCCAGCACCATGAAATGTCTTACAGACCACCTGACACACACACACACAGTTTTCTTACAGTGTAATAGTAGGAAACACGAAAACGGAGTGAGCGCCTCCTACTGGATTTACAAGTCACTCCATTACAGAATCTCACTATCATTATTCTACAATTTCTTTACATTTTAATATTTTTTACTGTAATTCTATTTTAATAATTGCTCATGTCCTTGTGTGTGCATATATGGGTGTGTTTGTTCATACCTTCCTGTCTCTCTGCTTCATGGCTTTGGTTTTCTGCTCCAGTGGCAAACCCAGATGTTTTGCCTCCTTCCTTAACTCCACCTCCAATTTCTCCAGAGCTTCATTGCCCCGCCCACTTCGCTCACGCTTCTTCCTGCCTAATAATAGCCTGAGAAAGAGACAATATAGATTTAAATATACAAACAGGCCATGTCAGAAAAAGAGAAAAAGAGTGGCAGACACAATATAGGAGTATTGTGTAAATGTGTTTAATGAATACTGACATTCACTATATTACATTTTATCCAGTTGTCTGTTTCTGTCTGAACCTTGAATAACACATCCCCAAAAACTTACAACACTGCAGCAAAGAGGTTCTCCCCCATCTGTGTGATGGTACAGCCCTTCTTCGCCTCATTCTCACCTACAAATACCGGCAGGGCCTCAGGACTATCTCTATACACACACACACACACACACACACACACACACACACACACACACACACACACACACAAACACACACACACACACTGCTTGGCAGAATTCCTAACAGTATTAGGTTATTCACAATTATATATTCAGGTGTGTGTGTACCAGTAGTATTCAATGTGTATTGGAGTGTGTGTTTGTGCATACCTGTAATATCCCAAGTGCAGGTGAGTAGCCGTGTCCCCCTGGAGGACAGTCTGAAACTCAGGAGGGTCAAAATAATGTCTCCAGTGAAGGTGGAAGTTGGGTGTTGAGGACACATGAGTGTGTTTACCAAACACAACATCAAATGGCCCAACTAACCGCACACCCACAGAGTCTTGCAGAGCAACTACACACATAAACAGAAAGCAATTAACTAGAGTGAAACTATAAACAAAAAATCTATGCACATTTTATGATGTTTCAATAGAAAGCTTGAAGATACATTTCTACATCAGTCTGATTTAAAGGCAGCTAATAAATCTGTTTCACATTTAGAATTTATCACATTTAGTTAGAATAAGAAAACTAGCTGACCATTTTTACACCAACCCACATATACCAGAAGCTTTTCTGCCTTTATTAAAACATTTCACCATACAGCAGATGGTTGTTCTGTCCATTGCTAGTATGAGGGTCTAATCCCATGTCATAATGCCTGTAGAATAAAGAAACACCTGATACAAATGTACACACTGCCTCTTAAGATGCTCACCCTCAACCTGGCAAATAGTAGGGTATTAAAGCTATTAAAGCCTAAATAAATGGCTATTTTTTGTATCATAAACTCATCATTGGAAAATGAGTGAAAACTCGTGTAAAAATTATTTTCATGTGATACCTTGTGGGTTATCCGGTCGCAGTCGGCTGCAAAAATCCCAGAAATGGTAGAAGTCGACTGGCATACGCAGACTGTACAGATGCTCAACCTCCTCTCTCACCTGCTCAGGTACTGATGCTGCCTTTGTCTCCACCCCTTCAGGTGATGCTCGCTTGGCCAATCCAGACCCCTGCTCCAAAAAGGACCAAATGTAAAGTGCATTAACTACTGATACAGTGATGTAATTAGGTCAGAAACAGATCTCCAATATTTCTTATTTGTTAAACTTTCTGCTGTTGAAACATTTATTTTGGCCCTAAATTAAACTCTCGGTTCGAGCAGACTCGAGTTCAGCAGCTCATCATTTCTCAGCTCATGTAGGAATGAGTCACCTGATCTCAGGTCAGTTACTGTACTGATGTAACAGGAGCGCTTACACAGATCCCTGATCATTATTAGGTGTCATGCGATCATATACTCTCTCAGGAGTCGGAGTGACTCTCAGGAGTCGGAGTGACTCTCAGGAGTCGGAGTGACTCTCAGGAGTCGGAGTGACTCTCAGGAGTCGGAGTGACTCTCAGGAGTCGGGTGAGTTTTGATTGAGTACCGTCTGATTTGACGAAAAGAATAACGATTAGTCAAAAATCACCTAAAAATATCAAAAGTTTAGGATTATTTCCTGAACCCGTGATGACTACTGAATGTTTGATTCATTATTGCTATAAACACTGAATACATGAATCTAACCCTGTGTGAGTCAATTAGACAAATCAATCAGTTATAAACAAACAAAAACAAACCTGAGTCATTATTCTGTTGTTTATTGGTCAATATGAGATGCTTTTTACAGTAAGATAAATGAAACAGCTAAAGCTCATTAATGTGTCGCAACTCTATTATTTTATTCACCTGTGCTGTAGATTTCGCTTTTCGTTTTCCGCGCCCCGCCATCTTCCGCTTCTCTCTCTGTACACTGACGTCACTGACGTCATGACGTAAATAGCGATATCAGCCAATCTCGGAAAGCAGACCGATTTCCGGTTCTGCGTAGTTGCACGATGGCTTAAAATACGGAACAATAATCTTTAAATTACAGATAAGTTTTATTTTCTTTTAAAATATATTTATACGTTTTATCTTGTGCATTGTTTTGCCTTAAAAGTATTTAGATGTCTAAATACAAAACAACGTATTTTATAATCCCATTCTGAGCGTTTATAATGATTTATAATCCCTCTCAGTGTTTATAATGATTTATAATCCCACAGTCAGTGTTTATAATCATTTATAATACCACAATACAATACAACACCAGTCAGCAACAGAGTCTGGTGTGTGTTTGAAGATTGTGTAACGTCAGCACAAATATTAACACATCAGTCCTATGAATAATGACATCCTCAGTGTGGGCTTCTGGGAAAGTCCTGTTCTTTTATTTCCATCATAACATGTTCAATACATTTCATAAAATTTCATTATTGATAATCACACACACACACACACACACATTTATATATATTCAGTATTTGTGTGTGTGTGTGTGTGTGTGTGTGTGTGTGTGTGTGTGTGTGTGTGTGTGTGTGTGTGTGCGTGTAAAACACATAATTTTATGTTCCATGGTTTAATGTTTGTTTATTGAAATGAGACTTTGATACTTTTCCATTGAATACAACCCGGATTCCGGAAAAGTTGGGATGCTTTTTAAATTTTAATAAAATGAATACTGAAAGACTTTCAAAGATAGATAACAAATGTTTAAACCGACAAATTCTACACTTTTATCCATTAAATGAGCTCATTTCTAATTTTATGCCTGCTACAGGAATAGTTAGGTTGGGGTCATGTTTGGTGTAGCATCTACTCCTTAAACCAGTTTGAAGATCTCTGGAAATCGAGGTTATGAGTTTCTGGTATTTTGGAGTTTTACCCATCTTTACTTCTGAGAGATCTGCTTCTCTAACACATCCCTTTTATAGCTAATCATGTTACAGACCTGATATCAATTAACTTCATTAGATGCTGGATGTTCTTCTAGATGAATCTTTTCAAAATTTCTTGCTTTTTCAGCCATTTATTGCCCTGTGCCAACTTTTTTGAGAGCTGTGTATTGCCCCATGCTACCTTTTTGATGGTGGTAGATTTGAGGAAGAACCCAGCCCCTCCCACTCTGTGTGACTGACCTGTCACTCTGTGTGACTCACCTGTCACAACTCTAGACTTCGTCCACTACCTGGGAACCATCATCACCCAGGACCTCAAGTGGGAGTTGAACATAAACTCTCTAGTTAAAAAAGCACAGCAGCGGATGTTGTTCCTGTGGCACCTGAAGTAGTTTAACCTACCAAAGACAATAATGGTGCACTTCTACTCCTCCATTTTTTATACTCACCTCCTCAGTCACCATTTGTTACTCTGATGAAAAGAGCAGGGTGCAGTGTCATTTTCTCTTCTGAGTAGGTGATCGGTGGTAACCTACCACCTCTTCAGAATCTGTACACTTCCAGGGCCTTAAAGCGAGCAGTTAAGATTGTGGCTGATGCTCTCATCCTCAACATCTTTGATTTACTCCCCTCTGGCAGAAAGCTGCAGTCTATAAAGA